>NW_028122652.1:0-112534 GCF_965194805.1 Balaenoptera borealis | reverse complement strand
GCTCTGACACTACTCCCAACGCAGGCACTGACGGTGTCCCTTACTAAGTCTCTGACACTACTCCCAACACAGGCATTGACACTGTCCCTAACTAAGGCCCTCACACTTCTACTTACTTAGGCATTGACACGCTACCTAACTAAGGCCCTGAGACTACTTCTACCTCAGACCCTGACACTGTCCCTAACGAAGGGCCTGATACTACTCCCAACACAGGCACTGACACTCTCCCTAACTAAGGCCTTGACACTACTTTTAACTCATGCCCTGATGCTGTCCCCAGAAAAGACCCTGAGACTATTCCCAACTCAGGCACTGACACTCTCCCTAACTAAGACCCTGACACTACTCCCATTGCAGCCACTGACACTGTCCCTAATGCCCTGACACTACTTCCAACTCAGGCACTGACACTGTCCCTAACTAGGCCCTGACACTGCTCGCAACTCAGGCCCTGACACTGTCCCTAACTAAGGCCCTGACATAACTCCCAACTCCGGCACTGACACTTTCTCTAACTAAGGCCCTGAAACTACTCCCAACTCAGGCACTGACCCTGTCCCTAACTAGGCCCTGACACTACTCCCAACTCAGGCACTGACACTGTCCCTAACTAAGGCCCTGACATAACTGCCAAACCCGGCACTGACACTTTCTCTAACTAAGGCCCTGAAACTACTCACAACTCAGGCCCTGACACTGTTCCTAACTACCGGTCTCAGACTACTCCTAACTTAGGCGCTGACACTATTCCTAACACAGTCACTGACACTGTCCCTAACTAAGGTCCTGAGACTATTCTTAACTCAGTCCCTGACACTGTCCATAACTTAAGCCACGTCACTACTCCCAACTCAGGCACTGAGGCTGTTCCTAACTAAGGGTCTGACACGACTCCAAACTGAGACACTGACACTCTTCCAAATTAAGGCCTTGACACTACTCTTAACTCAGGCCCTGACACTGTCCATAATAAAGACCCTGACAAAAATCCCAACTTAGGCACTGATAATGTCCGTAACTAAGGCCCTGACACTATTCCCATCTCAGCCACTGACACTGTCCCTAACTATGGCCCTGACACTATTCCCAACGCAAGCACTGGTGCTGTCCCTAACTAAGGCACTGGCACTACTCCCAACTCGCCCTGGCGCTGTCCCTAACTAAGGCTCTGACACTACTCCCAATTCAGGCAATGACAGTGTCCCTAACTGAGGCAATGACACTACTCCCAACTCAAGCACTAAGGCTCTGGATCATTGTGATGACAAGCGCCATGGAGCATTGTGATGACAAGGGCCATGGAGAATTGTGATGACGGGTCCTGGAGCATTGTGGCGACAAGGGCCATGGAGCATTTTGATTACAGGGGTCATGGGGCATTGTGATGAAAGTGGTCATGGAGCACTGTGATTAAAGTGGTCATGGAACATTGTGATAAAAGTGGTCATGGAGCATTGTGATGAAAAGTGCTATGGAGCATTGGGATGACAGGGGTCATGGAGCATTGTGATGACAGATGCGTGGAGATTTGTGATGACGAGGACCATGGAGCATTGAGATTATAAGCATCATGCAGCATTGTGATGACAGGGGCCATGGAGCATTTTAATGACAAGAGACATGGAGCATTGTGATGACAGAAGTCATGGAGCATTGTGGTGACCAGCGGCATGGAGCATTGTGAAGAAAGGGGTACTGTAACATTGTGAAGAAAGGGTCAAGGAGCATTTTGATTACAAGGATCATGGAGCATTGTGATGACAAGGGTCATGGAGCATTGTGATGACAAGAGTCATGGAGACTTGTGATGACAGGGGGCATGGAGCTTTGTGATTTCACAGACATGTAGCATTTGAGACAATGGTCATGGAGCATTGTGATGAAAGTGGTCATGGAGCATTGTGATGAAAGGGGTCATGGAGCATTGTGATGATAAGGGCATGGAGCATTGTGATGACAATGGCATGTAGCATTGCGATGACAAAAGTCATGGAGCATTGTGATGACAGGGGTTATGGAGCATTGTGATGACAAGGGCGTGGAGCATTGTGATGACAGTGGTCATGGAACATTGTGACGATAAGGGCATCGAGCCGAGTTAGGGACAGTCTAGCGGCCTTGGGACTAAATTCAGTGCCTGAATTAGGCACAGCATAAGGTCTTCAGTTAGCATAAGAGGTAGGACATTAGCTCGGGACAGGTTTAGGGTAAAGGCTTGGAATCGTGTCAGGAAATGACCTAAGGAGAGTGTGAAGACCTTTGTTACTGAGACTCTCAGGGACTTATTCAGAAGCAGCGTTAGGGCTTCAGGTAGGCACAGCATCAGGGCCTGACTTAGGAAGAGCGACAGGGCCTGAGTGAGGCCTGATGTCAGGCCCTTAGCTGGGGACACTGTCAGGGAATGACTTAGGAGCAGCATCAGTGCCTCTGTTGGATCAGCTTTAGGCTCTTAGTTAAAGACATGACCGGAGCCCAAGTTAGTCACAGCGTCAAGGCCTCAGTTAGGGAAAGCTTCAGGGTCTGAGTTACAGACAGCCTCAGGTCTTCACTTAAAGACAGCGACAGGGCTTTCTTAGGGACAGTGTCAGGACCTTGGTTAGAAATGAGTCAGGATATTAGCTCAGGAGAGTGTCAGGATTTTAGTTATTGCTGGCAGCAGGGCCTATATTAAGGACAGATTCCGGGCCTTTGTTAGATTCAGTGTCATGGCCTTAGTTAGGAGTAGTCAGGGCCTTAGTTAGGGAGAGCATTAGGGTTTCAGTTAGCAGAAGATGCAGGAGATTATCTCGGGACAGAGTCAGGTCCCAGGCCAGAGATAGTGCAAGGAGATGACCAAGGGATAACGAGAAGACCTTAGTTATTGAGAGCATCAGGGCCTTAGTTAGCAGCAGCGTGAGCGCCTTAATCAGGACCAGCGCCAGGGCTGGATGTACGGACAGCGTCAGAGCCTAACTGAGGTACAGCAACAGGGCCTAAGTGAGGCCTATCTTTAGGGCCTGAGTAAGGGACAGTATCAGGGCATGACTTAGGAGCAGCATAAAGGCCTCTGTAGGATCAGCATTAGGGTCTTCGTTAAAGCTATTATCAGGGCCTCCGTTAGGGATAGCCTCAAGGCCTCACTTAGGGGCAGCGTCAGGGCTTACTTTGGGAAAGTTTCAGGACCTTGGTAAGACATGGGTCAGGCTATTAGCTCAGGATAATATCAGGTGTTCAGATATTGACGGCAGCAGGGCCTTAGTTAGAGGCAGTGTCAGGCCCTAAGTTAGGACTAGCATCAGAGCCTTTGTTAGGTACAGTGTCAGTGACTGAGTTAGGTGTAGTGTCAGAGCCTTAGTTGGGGACAGTGTCAGGGCCTGCATTAGGACGAGCCTCCAGGCCTCAGTTAGGGACAGGTTCACGGCCTCGGACCTAAATTCAGGGCCTCATTTAGGGACAGAATCAGGGATTTAGCTAGCATAAGGGGATCTACAGCTGAAAGCAACCTGAACACCACCACAAGCAGATGCAGAAGTGAACCATGCACGCTCCTATGAAGGAATATTCCACAGCAGTTGAGTACATTTTGTTTAAAGTTAGTAACACTACAAAAATTATGTTTTGAAGAAAACTATATTCAGAAGATGAAAGAATCTCGTTCTAAAGAATCTCTTTAGCTAATCTCGACATTAGCTAAAGAGAAGGTTAGGTTAAGGTCTAGGGAGAGTGTCAGGAAATGACCTAGGGATAGTGTCAAGACCTTAGTTACTTAGCACATCAGGACCTAATTTAGGAGCAGTGAGTGTCAGGGCTTCGGGTAGGAACAGCGTCAGAGCCTGACTTAGGGAGTGGGACAGGGCCTGAGTGAGGCCTAGCGTCAGGGCCTTAGCTAGAGACAGTGTCAGGGCATGACTTAGGAGCAGCATAAGAGCCCCGGTAGGATCAGCCTCAGGGGCTATGTGAAAGATATTATCAGGGCCTCTGTTAGGGACAGCCTCAAGGCCTCACTTGGAGACAGCATCAGGGCTTCCTTAGGGACAGTTTCAGGACCTTGGTAAGAGATGGGTCAAGAAATTAGCTCAGGATAGTGTCAGGACTTTAGATATTGACGGCAGCAGGGCCTTAGTTAGGGACAGTGTCAGGCCCTGAATTAGGACGAACATCGAGGCCTTAGGTACGGACAGGGTCACAGCCTCGAGAGTAATTTTAGGCCCTTAGTTAAGGACAGCAGCAGGGCTGTAGTTAGCATAAGAGGCACGACATTTGCTAGGGACAGGGTCAGGTTATGGTCTAGGGATAGTGTCAGGAAAGGACCTAAGCATAGTGTCAAAACCTTAGTTACTGAGAGTATCAGATCCTTATTTAGAACCAGTGTCAGGGCTTCAGGTAGGGACAGCATCAGAGCCTGACTTAGGGAGAGCGACAGGGCCTGAGTGAGGCCTAGCGTCAGGCCCTTAGCTGAGGACACTGTCAGGGCATGACTTAGGAACAGAATCAGCGCCTCTGTTGGATCAGCCTTAGCGTCTTTGTTACAGATATGATCAGGGCCTGACTTAGTCACAGCTTCTAGGCCTCAGTTAGGGAAAGCTTCAGGGCCTGAGTTAGGGACAGCCTCAGTTCTTAACACAGGGACAGCGACAGGGCTTTCTTAGGGACAGTGTCAGGACCTTGGTTAGAAATATGTCAGGATATTAACTCAGGCTAGTGTCCAGTTTTTAGTTATTGCTGACAGCAGGGCCTATATTAGGGGCAAATTCTGAGCCTTACTTAGAGACAGTGTCAGGGCCTGAGTTAGGACTAGCATCAGAGCCCTTGTAAAGTACAGTGTCAGGGACTGAGTTAGGTGTAGTGTCAGGGCTTTAGTTAGGGACAGTGTCAGCGCCTCAGTTAGGATGAGCCTCCAACCTCAGTTAGGGACAGGTTGACGGCCTCGGGGCTAATTTCAGGCTCTTAGTTAGAGACAGCATCAGGGATTTAGTTAGCATAAGAGGCTCGACAATAGCTAAAGACAAGTTTAGGTTAAGATCTAGGGATAGTGTCAGGAAATGACCTAGGGATAGTGTCAAGACCATAGCTAATTAGAGCATCAGTGCCTAATTTAGGCCCAGTGTCAGGGCTTCAGGTAGGGACAGAGTCTTAGCCTGACGTAGGGAGAGCGACAGGGCCTGAGTGATGCCTAGAGTCAGGGCCTTAGCTACGGACAGTGTCAGGGCATGACATAGGATCAACATAAGGGTCTCTGTAAGATCAGCATTAGAGTTTAGTTAAAGACATTATCAGGACCTCTGTGAGGGACAGCCTCAGGGCCTCACTTAGGGACAGTGTCAGGGTCTGATTTAGGTGTACTGTCTGAGACCTAGTTAGGGACAGTGCTAGGGCCTGAGTTAGGATTAGTGTCAAGGCCTTATTTAGGACCAATTTCACAGCCTTAGTTTGGACTAGCATCAGAGCCATTGTTAGGAATCGTATGAGGGCCTGAGTTAGGCATACTATCAGGGCCTTAGTTAGGGACAGTTTTAGGGCCTGAGTTAGGATTAGTGTCAAGGCCTTATTTAGGACCAATTTTAGGGCTTTAGTTTGGACTAGCAACAAAGCCTTTGTTAGGTATCATGTCGGGGCCTCAGTTAGGTGTAGTGTCAGGGCCATTGTTAGGGACAGTATCAGGGCCTGACTTAGGAGAAGTTCAGGGCCTTAGCCAAGGAAAGTGTCAGGGCCTTAGTTAGGGACATTATCAGGGCCTGAATTAGCAGTAGTGTCCAAAGTCCTTAGTGAGGAGAGTAAGGAGTAAGTCAGGACTCAGGCCCTGACACTGTTTTTAAATAAGGCCCTGACATTACCTGGAACACAGGTCCTGATCTGATTCCTATCATAGGCGCTGATGTTGGACTTAACTAAGGCCCTGACACTGGTCCTAACTAAAGCTGTGACACTACTCTTAACTCAGGCCCTGACACTGTCCCTAACAAAGCCTCTGACACTACTCCTAAATCAGGCTCTGACACTGTCCCTAACTAAGGCCCTGACGTACACCTAACTCAGGCCCTGACACTGTCTCTAACTAAGGCCCTGATACTACTCCAAACTCAGCACTGACACTGTCACTAACTAAGGCCCTGACACTCTTCAGAGCTCACGCCCTAACACATCTCCTAAATCATGCCCTGACAATGTCCCTAACTAAGGCCCTGACACTACTCCTATCTCAAGCAATGACACTGTCCTTAACTTAGGCCTTGACTCTACTCCTGACTCAGGCACTGACACTGGCCCTAACTTAGTTCGTGACGCTACTCCTAACTAAGCAACTGACACTGTCCCTAACTAAGGCCCGGACACTACTCCTTACTCAGGCACTGATAATATCACTAACTAAGGCCGTGACACTACTCCCAAAATAGGCATTGAGACTGTCCCTAAATACGCCCTGACAGTACTCCCAACTCAGGCACTGACACTGTCCCTAACTAAGGCCCTGACAGTACTCCCAAACTACGCACTGACATTGTCCCTAACTAAGGTCTTGACATTACTCTCAACTCAGGCACTAACACTGTCCCTAACTAAGGACTTGACACTACTCTTAACTCAGGCCCTGGCACAGTCCCTAACAAAGGCCTGACACTACCCCCAACTCTGGCACTGAGAGTGTCCCTAACTACGGCCATCACACTACTCCTAACTCAGGCACTGACGCTGTCCCTAAGTAAGGCCCTGACACTACTCCCAACGCAGGCACTGACGGTGTCCCTAACTAAGGCTCTGACACTACTCCCAACGCAGGCACTGACGGTGTCCCTTACTAAGTCTCTGACACTACTCCCAACACAGGCATTGACACTGTCCCTAACTAAGGCCCTCACACTACTACTTACTTAGGCATTGACACGCTACCTAAGGCCCTGAGACTACTTCTACCTCAGACCCTGACACTGTCCCTAACGAAGGGCCTGATACTACTCCCAACGCAGGCACTGACGGTGTCCCTTACTAAGTCTCTGACACTACTCCCAACACAGGCATTGACACTGTCCCTAACTAAGGCCCTCACACTACTACTTACTTAGGCATTGGCACGCTACCTAACTAAGGCCCTGAGACTACTTCTACCTCAGACCCTGACACTGTCCCTAACTAAGGCTCTGACACTACTCCCAACGCAGGCACTGACGGTGTCCCTTACTAAGTCTCTGACACTACTCCCAACACAGGCATTGACACTATCCCTAACTAAGGCCCTCACACTACTACTTACTTAGGCATTGACACGCTACCTAACTAAGGCCCTGAGACTACTTCTACCTCAGACCCTGACACTGTCCCTAACGAAGGGCCTGATACTACTCCCAACACAGGCACTGACACTCTCCCTCACTAAGGTCTTGACACTACTTTTAACTCATGCCCTGATGCTGTCCCCAGAAAAGACCCTGAGACTATTCCCAACACAGGCACTGACACTCTCCCTAACTAAGACCCTGACACTACTCCCATTGCAGCCACTGACACTGTCCCAAATGCCCTGACACTACTTCCTACTCAGGCACTGACACTGTCCCTAACTAGGCCCTGACACTACTCCCAACTCAGGCCCTGACACTGTCCCTAACTAAGGCCCTGACATAACTCCCAACTCTGGCACTGACACTTTCTCTAACTAAGGCCCTGAAACTACTCCCAACTCAGGCACTGACCCTGTCCCTAACTAGGCCCTGACACTACTCCCAACTCAGGCACTGACACTGTCCCTAACTAAGGCCCTGACATAACTGCCAAACCCGGCACTGACACTTTCTCTAACTAAGGCCCTGAAACTACTCACAACTCAGGCCCTGACACTGTTCCTAACTACCGGTCTCAGACTACTCCTAACTTAGGCGCTGACACTATTCCTAACACAGTCACTGACACTGTCCCTAACTAAGGTCCTGAGACTATTCTTAACTCAGTCCCTGACACTGTCCATAACTTAAGCCACGTCACTACTCCCAACTCAGGCACTGAGGCTGTTCCTAACTAAGGGTCTGACACGACTCCAAACTGAGACACTGACACTCTTCCAAATTAAGGCCTTGACACTACTCTTAACTCAGGCCCTGACACTGTCCATAATAAAGACCCTGACAAAAATCCCAACTTAGGCACTGACAATGTCCGTAACTAAGGCCCTGACACTATTCCCATCTCAGCCACTGACACTGTCCCTAACTATGGCCCTGACACTATTCCCAACGCAAGCACTGGTGCTGTCCCTAACTAAGGCACTGGCACTACTCCCAACTCGCCCTGGCGCTGTCCCTAACTAAGGCTCTGACACTACTCCCAATTCAGGCAATGACAGTGTCCCTAACTGAGGCAATGACACTACTCCCAACTCAAGCACTAAGGCTCTGGATCATTGTGATGACAAGCGCCATGGAGCATTGTGATGACAAGGGCCATGGAGAATTGTGATGACGGGTCCTGGAGCATTGTGGCGACAAGGGCCATGGAGCATTTTGATTACAGGGGTCATGGGGCATTGTGATGAAAGTGGTCATGGAGCACTGTGATTAAAGTGGTCATGGAACATTGTGATAAAAGTGGTCATGGAGCATTGTGATGAAAAGTGCTATGGAGCATTGGGATGACAGGGGTCATGGAGCATTGTGATGACAAATGCGTGGAGATTTGTGATGACGAGGACCATGGAGCATTGAGATTATAAGCATCATGCAGCATTGTGATGACAGGGGCCATGGAGCATTTTAATGACAAGAGACATGGAGCATTGTGATGACAGAAGTCATGGAGCATTGTGGTGACCAGCGGCATGGAGCATTGTGAAGAAAGGGGTACTGTAACATTGTGAAGAAAGGGTCAAGGAGCATTTTGATTACAAGGATCATGGAGCATTGTGATGACAAGGGTCATGGAGCATTGTGATGACAAGAGTCATGGAGACTTGTGATGACAGGGGGAATGGAGCTTTGTGATTTCACAGACATGTAGCATTTCAGACAATGGTCATGGAGCATTGTGAGGAAAGGAGTCATGGAGCATTGTGATGATAAGGGCATGGAGCATTGTGATGACAATGGCATGTAGCATTGCGATGACAAAAGTCATGGAGCATTGTGATGACAGGGGTTATGGAGCATTGTGATGACAAGGGCGTGGAGCATTGTGATGACAGTGGTCATGGAACATTGTGACAATAAGGGCATCGAGCCGAGTTAGGGACAGTCTAGCGGCCTTGGGACTAAATTCAGTGCCTGAATTAGGCACAGCATAAGGTCTTCAGTTAGCATAAGAGGTAGGACATTAGCTCGGGACAGGTTTAGGGTAAAGGCTTGGAATCGTGTCAGGAAATGACCTAAGGAGAGTGTGAAGACCTTTGTTACTGAGACTCTCAGGGACTTATTCAGAAGCAGCGTTAGGGCTTCAGGTAGGCACAGCATCAGGGCCTGACTTAGGAAGAGCGACAGGGCCTGAGTGAGGCCTGATGTCAGGCCCTTAGCTGGGGACACTGTCAGGGAATGACTTAGGAGCAGCATCAGTGCCTCTGTTGGATCAGCTTTAGGCTCTTAGTTAAAGACATGACCGGAGCCCAAGTTAGTCACAGCGTCAAGGCCTCAGTTAGGGAAAGCTTCAGGGTCTGAGTTACAGACAGCCTCAGGTCTTCACTTAAAGACAGCGACAGGGCTTTCTTAGGGACAGTGTCAGGACCTTGGTTAGAAATGACTCAGGATATTAGCTCAGGAGAGTGTCAGGATTTTAGTTATTGCTGGCAGCAGGGCCTATATTAAGGACAGATTCCGGGCCTTTGTTAGATTCAGTGTCATGGCCTTAGTTAGGGGTAGTCAGGGCCTTAGTTAGGGAGAGCATTAGGGTTTCAGTTAGCAGAAGATGCAGGAGATTATCTCGGGACAGAGTCAGGTCCCAGGCCAGAGATAGTGAAAGGAGATGACCAAGGGATAACGAGAAGACTTTAGTTATTGAGAGCATCAGGGCCTTAGTTAGCAGCAGCGTGAGCGCCTTAATCAGGACCAGCGCCAGGGCTGGATGTACGGACAGCGTCAGAGCCTAACTGAGGTACAGCAACAGGGCCTAAGTGAGGCCTATCTTTAGGGCCTGAGTAAGGGACAGTATCAGGGCATGACTTAGGAGCAGCATAAAGGCCTCTGTAGGATCAGCATTAGGGTCTTCGTTAAAGCTATTATCAGGGCCTCCGTTAGGGATAGCCTCAAGGCCTCACTTAGGGGCAGCGTCAGGGCTTACTTTGGGAAAGTTTCAGGACCTTGGTAAGACATGGGTCAGGCTATTAGCTCAGGATAATATCAGGTGTTCAGATATTGACGGCAGCAGGGCCTTAGTTAGAGGCAGTGTCAGGGCCTAAGTTAGGACTAGCATCAGAGCCTTTGTTAGGTACAGTGTCAGTGACTGAGTTAGGTGTAGTGTCAGAGCCTTAGTTGGGGACAGTGTCAGGGCCTGCATTAGGACGAGCCTCCAGGCCTCAGTTAGGGACAGGTTCACGGCCTCGGACCTAAATTCAGGGCCTCATTTAGGGACAGAATCAGGGATTTAGCTAGCATAAGGGGATCTACAGCTGAAAGCAACCTGAACACCACCACAAGCAGATGCAGAAGTGAACCATGCACGCTCCTATGAAGGAATATTCCACAGCAGTTGAGTACATTTTGTTTAAAGTTAGTAACACTACAAAAATTATGTTTTGAAGAAAACTATATTCAGAAGATGAAAGAATCTCGTTCTAAAGAATCTCTTTAGCTAATCTCGACATTAGCTAAAGAGAAGGTTAGGTTAAGGTCTAGGGAGAGTGTCAGGAAATGACCTAGGGATAGTGTCAAGACCTTAGTTACTTAGCACATCAGGACCTAATTTAGGAGCAGTGAGTGTCAGGGCTTCGGGTAGGAACAGCGTCAGAGCCTGACTTAGGGAGTGGGACAGGGCCTGAGTGAGGCCTAGCGTCAGGGCCTTAGCTAGAGACAGTGTCAGGGCATGACTTAGGAGCAGCATAAGAGCCCCGGTAGGATCAGCCTCAGGGGCTATGTGAAAGATATTATCAGGGCCTCTGTTAGGGACAGCCTCAAGGCCTCACTTGGAGACAGCATCAGGGCTTCCTTAGGGACAGTTTCAGGACCTTGGTAAGAGATGGGTCAAGAAATTAGCTCAGGATAGTGTCAGGACTTTAGATATTGACGGCAGCAGGGCCTTAGTTAGGGACAGTGTCAGGCCCTGAATTAGGACGAACATCGAGGCCTTAGGTACGGACAGGGTCACAGCCTCGAGAGTAATTTTAGGCCCTTAGTTAAGGACAGCAGCAGGGCTGTAGTTAGCATAAGAGGCACGACATTTGCTAGGGACAGGGTCAGGTTATGGTCTAGGGATAGTGTCAGGAAAGGACCTAAGCATAGTGTCAAAACCTTAGTTACTGAGAGTATCAGATCCTTATTTAGAACCAGTGTCAGGGCTTCAGGTAGGGACAGCATCAGAGCCTGACTTAGGGAGAGCGACAGGGCCTGAGTGAGGCCTAGCGTCAGGCCCTTAGCTGAGGACACTGTCAGGGCATGACTTAGGAACAGAATCAGCGCCTCTGTTGGATCAGCCTTAGCGTCTTTGTTACAGATATGATCAGGGCCTGACTTAGTCACAGCTTCTAGGCCTCAGTTAGGGAAAGCTTCAGGGCCTGAGTTAGGGACAGCCTCAGTTCTTAACACAGGGACAGCGACAGGGCTTTCTTAGGGACAGTGTCAGGACCTTGGTTAGAAATATGTCAGGATATTAACTCAGGCTAGTGTCCAGTTTTTAGTTATTGCTGACAGCAGGGCCTATATTAGGGGCAAATTCTGAGCCTTACTTAGAGACAGTGTCAGGGCCTGAGTTAGGACTAGCATCAGAGCCCTTGTAAAGTACAGTGTCAGGGACTGAGTTAGGTGTAGTGTCAGGGCTTTAGTTAGGGACAGTGTCAGCGCCTCAGTTAGGATGAGCCTCCAACCTCAGTTAGGGACAGGTTGACGGCCTCGGGGCTAATTTCAGGCTCTTAGTTAGAGACAGCATCAGGGATTTAGTTAGCATAAGAGGCTCGACAATAGCTAAAGACAAGTTTAGGTTAAGATCTAGGGATAGTGTCAGGAAATGACCTAGGGATAGTGTCAAGACCATAGCTAATTAGAGCATCAGTGCCTAATTTAGGCCCAGTGTCAGGGCTTCAGGTAGGGACAGAGTCTTAGCCTGACGTAGGGAGAGCGACAGGGCCTGAGTGATGCCTAGAGTCAGGGCCTTAGCTACGGACAGTGTCAGGGCATGACATAGGATCAACATAAGGGTCTCTGTAAGATCAGCATTAGAGTTTAGTTAAAGACACTATCAGGACCTCTGTGAGGGACAGCCTCAGGGCCTCACTTAGGGACAGTGTCAGGGCTAACGTTGGGAGAGTTTCAGGACCTTGGTAAGACATGGGTCAGGATATTAGCTCAGGATAATGTCAGGACTTTAGATATTGATGGTAGCAGCGCCTACGTTAGGGAAAGTTTCAAGGCGTTAGTAAGGAGTAGAGGGCCTCTGATAGGTCCAGTGTCAGATCCTCAGTTAGCAATAGTGTTAGGGCCTTAGTTAGGGACAGTGTCAGGGCCGGATGTAGGGCGAGCATCTAGGCCTTAGTTCGGGACAGTTTCATGGTCTTGGGACTAAATTCAGTGCCTGAGGTAGGCACAGCCTAAGGACTTCAGTTAGCATAAGAGGCAGGACATTAGCTAGTGGCCGTGTCAGTTTAACATCTAGGGATAGTGTCAGGAAATGACAAAGTGTGAAGACCTTTGTTATGGAGATTCTCAGGACCTTATTCAGAACCAGTGTTAGGGCTTCAGGTAGGGACAGCATCAGAGCCTGACTTAGGGAGAGCGATAGGGTCTGAGTGAGGCCTAGCATCAGACACTTAGTGGGGGACACTATCGGGGCATGACTTAGGAGCAGCATCAGGGCCTCTGTTGGATCAGCCTTAGGGTCTTAGTTAAAGACATGATCAGGGTCTGAGTTAGTCACAGCATCAAGGCCTGAGTTAGGTAGGGAAAGCTTCAGGGCCTCACTTAGGGACAGCGTCAGGGCTTACTTTGGGACAGTTTCAGGACCTTGGTAAGACATGGGTCAGGTTATTAGCTCCGGATAATGTCAGGACTTTAGATGTTGATGGCAGCAGCCCTTAGTTAGAGACAGTGTCAGGCCCTGAGTTACGACTAGCATCAGAGCCTTTGTTAGACACAATGTTCGGGACTGAATTAGGAGTAGAGTCAGGGCCTTAGTTAGTGACAGTGTCAGGGCCTGACTTAGGGAGAGCGACAGGGCCTGAGTGAGGCATAGCGTCAGGCCCTTAGCTGGGCACACTGTCAGGGCATGACTTTGGAGCAGCATCAGCGTCTTTGCTGGATCAGCATTAAGGTCTTCGTTAGGTACATGATCAGGGCCTGAATTAGTCACAGCTTCAAGGCTTCAGTTCAGGAAAGCTTCAGGGCCTGAGTTAGGGACAGCCTCAGGTCTTCACTTAGGGACAGCGTCAGGGCTTACTTTGGGACAGTTTCAGGACCTTGGAAAGACATAGGTCAGGATATTAGCTCAGGATAATGTCAGGACTTTTGATAGTGATGGCAGCAGGGCCTTAGTTACAGACGGTTTCAGGGCCTGAGTTAGGCCTAGCATCAGAGACTTTGTTAGGTACAGTGTAAGGGACTGAGTTAGGAGTAGTGTCAGGGCCTTGCTTAGGGACAGTGTCAGGGTCTGATTTAGGTGTACTGTCTGAGACCTAGTTAGGGACAGTGCTAGGGCCTGAGTTAGGATTAGTGTCAAGGCCTTATTTAGGACCAATTTCAGGGCCTTAGTTTGGACTAGCATCAGAGCCATTGTTAGGAATCGTATGAGGGCCTGAGTTAGGCATACTATCAGGGCCTTAGTTAGGGACAGTTTTAGGGCCTGAGTTAGGATTAGTGTCAAGGCCTTATTTAGGACCAATTTTAGGGCTTTAGTTTGGACTAGCAACAAAGCCTTTGTTAGGTATCATGTCGGGGCCTCAGTTAGGTGTAGTGTCAGGGCCATTGTTAGGGACAGTATCAGGGCCTGACTTAGGAGACGTTCAGGGCCTTAGCCAAGGAAAGTGTCAGGGCCTTAGTTAGGGACATTATCAGGGCCTGAATTAGCAGTAGTGTCCAAAGTCCTTAGTGAGGAGAGTAAGGAGTAAGTCAGGACTCAGGCCCTGACACTGTTCTTAAATAAGGCCCTGACATTACCTGGAACACAGGTCCTGATCTGATTCCTATCATAGGCGCTGATGTTGGACTTAACTAAGGCCCTGACACTGGTCCTAACTAAAGCTGTGACACTACTCTTAACTCAGGCCCTGACACTGTCCCTAACAAAGCCTCTGACACTACTCCTAAATCAGGCTCTGACACTGTCCCTAACTAAGGCCCTGACGTACACCTAACTCAGGCCCTGACACTGTCTCTAACTAAGGCCCTGATACTACTCCAAACTCAGCACTGACACTGTCACTAACTAAGGCCCTGACATTATTCATAGCTCACACCCTAAAACAACTCCTAAATCATGCCCTGACAATGTCCCTAACTAAGGCCCTGACACTACTCCTATCTCAAGCAATGACACTGTCCTTAACTTAGGCCCTGACTCTACTCCTGACTCAGGCACTGACACTGGCCCGAACTTAGGCCGTGACGCTACTCCTAACTAAGCAACTGACACTGTCCCTAACTAAGGCCCGGACACTACTCCTTACTCAGGCACTGATAATATCACTATCTAAGGCCGTGACACTACTCCCAAAATAGGCATTGAGACTGTCCCTAAATACGCCCTGACAGTACCCCCAACTCAGGCACTGACACTGTCCCTAACTAAGGCCCTGACAGTACTCCCAAACTACGCACTGACATTGTCCCTAACTAAGGTCTTGACATTACTCTCAACTCAGGCACTAACACTGTCCCTAACTAAGGACTTGACACTACTCTTAACTCAGGCCCTGGCACAGTCCCTAACAAAGGCCTGACACTACCCCCAACTCTGGCACTGAGAGTGTCCCTAACTACGGCCATCACACTACTCCTAACTCAGGCACTGACGCTGTCCCTAAGTAAGGCCCTGACACTACTCCCAACGCAGGCACTGACGCTGTCCCTAACTAAGGCTCTGACACTACTCCCAACGCAGGCACTGACGGTGTCCCTTACTAAGTCTCTGAAACTACTCCCAACACAGGCATTGACACTGTCCCTAACTAAGGCTCTCACACTACTACTTACTTAGGCATTGACACGCTACCTAACTAAGGCCCTGAGACTACTTCTACCTCAGACCCTGACACTGTCCCTAACGAAGGGCCTGATACTACTCCCAACGCAGGCACTCACGGTGTCCCTAACTAAGGCTCTGACACTACTCCCAACGCAGGCACTGACGGTGTCCCTTACTAAGTCTCTGACACTACTCCCAACACAGGCATTGACACTCTCCCTAACTAAGGCCTTGACACTACTTTTAACTCATGCCCTGATGCTGTCCCCAGAAAAGACCCTGAGACTATTCCCAACACAGGCACTGACACTCTCCCTAACTAAGACCCTGACACTACTCCCATTGCAGCCACTGACACTGTCCCTAATGCCCTGACACTACTTCCTACTCAGGCACTGACACTGTCCCTAACTAGGCCCTGACACTACTCCCAACTCAGGCCCTGACACTGTCCCTAACTAAGGCCCTGACATAACTCCCAACTCTGGCACTGACACTTTCTCTAACTAAGGCCCTGAAACTACTCCCAACTCAGGCACTGACCCTGTCCCTAACTAGGACCTGACACTACTCCCAACTCAGGCACTGACACTGTCCCTAACTAAGGGCCTGACATAACTCCCAACTCCGGCACTGACACTTTCTCTAACTAAGGCCCTGAAACTACTCCCAACTCAGGCACTGACCCTGTCCCTAACTAGGCCCTGACACTATTCCCAACTCAGGCACTGACACTGTCCCTAACTAAGGCCCTGACATAACTGCCAAACCCGGCACTGACACTTTCTCTAACTAAGGCCCTGAAACTACTCACAACTCAGGCCCTGACACTGTTCCTAACTACCGGTCTCAGACTACTCCTAACTTAGGCGCTGACACTATTCCTAACACAGTCACTGACACTGTCCCTAACTAAGGTCCTGAGACTATTCTTAACTCAGTCCCTGACACTGTCCATAACTTAAGCCACGTCACTACTCCCAACTCAGGCACTGAGGCTGTTCCTAACTAAGGGTCTGACACGACTCCAAACTGAGACACTGACACTCTTCCAAATTAAGGCCTTGACACTACTCTTAACTCAGGCCCTGACACTGTCCATAATAAAGACCCTGACAAAAATCCCAACTTAGGCACTGACAATGTTCGTAACTAAGGCCCTGACACTATTCCCATCTCAGCCACTGACACTGTCCCTAACTATGGCCCTGACACTATTCCCAACGCAAGCACTGGTGCTGTCCCTAACTAAGGCACTGGCACTACTCCCAACTCGCCCTGGCGCTGTCCCTAACTAAGGCTCTGACACTACTCCCAATTCAGGCAATGACAGTGTCCCTAACTGAGGCAATGACACTACTCCCAACTCAAGCACTAAGGCTCTGGATCATTGTGATGACAAGCGCCATGGAGCATTGTGATGACAAGGGCCATGGAGAATTGTGATGACGGGTCCTGGAGCATTGTGGCGACAAGGGCCATGGAGCATTTTGATTACAGGGGTCATGGGGCATTGTGATGAAAGTGGTCATGGAGCACTGTGATTAAAGTGGTCATGGAACATTGTGATAAAAGTGGTCATGGAGCATTGTGATGAAAAGTGCTATGGAGCATTGGGATGACAGGGGTCATGGAGCATTGTGATGACAAATGCGTGGAGATTTGTGATGACGAGGACCATGGAGCATTGAGATTATAAGCATCATGCAGCATTGTGATGACAGGGGCCATGGAGCATTTTAATGACAAGAGACATGGAGCATTGTGATGACAGAAGTCATGGAGCATTGTGGTGACCAGCGGCATGGAGCATTGTGAAGAAAGGGGTACTGTAACATTGTGAAGAAAGGGTCAAGGAGCATTTTGATTACAAGGATCATGGAGCATTGTGATGACAAGGGTCATGGAGCATTGTGATGACAAGAGTCATGGAGACTTGTGATGACAGGGGGCATGGAGCTTTGTGATTTCACAGACATGTAGCATTTGAGACAATGGTCATGGAGCATTGTGATGAAAGGGGTCATGGAGCATTGTGATGATAAGGGCATGGAGCATTGTGATGACAATGGCATGTAGCATTGCGATGACAAAAGTCATGGAGCATTGTGATGACAGGGGTTATGGAGCATTGTGATGACAAGGGCGTGGAGCATTGTGATGACAGTGGTCATGGAACATTGTGACGATAAGGGCATCGAGCCGAGTTAGGGACAGTCTAGCGGCCTTGGGACTAAATTCAGTGCCTGAATTAGGCACAGCATAAGGTCTTCAGTTAGCATAAGAGGTAGGACATTAGCTCGGGACAGGTTTAGGGTAAAGGCTTGGAATCGTGTCAGGAAATGACCTAAGGAGAGTGTGAAGACCTTTGTTACTGAGACTCTCAGGGACTTATTCAGAAGCAGCGTTAGGGCTTCAGGTAGGCACAGCATCAGGGCCTGACTTAGGAAGAGCGACAGGGCCTGAGTGAGGCCTGATGTCAGGCCCTTAGCTGGGGACACTGTCAGGGAATGACTTAGGAGCAGCATCAGTGCCTCTGTTGGATCAGCTTTAGGCTCTTAGTTAAAGACATGACCGGAGCCCAAGTTAGTCACAGCGTCAAGGCCTCAGTTAGGGAAAGCTTCAGGGTCTGAGTTACAGACAGCCTCAGGTCTTCACTTAAAGACAGCGACAGGGCTTTCTTAGGGACAGTGTCAGGACCTTGGTTAGAAATGAGTCAGGATATTAGCTCAGGAGAGTGTCAGGATTTTAGTTATTGCTGGCAGCAGGGCCTATATTAAGGACAGATTCCGGGCCTTTGTTAGATTCAGTGTCATGGCCTTAGTTAGGAGTAGTCAGGGCCTTAGTTAGGGAGAGCATTAGGGTTTCAGTTAGCAGAAGATGCAGGAGATTATCTCGGGACAGAGTCAGGTCCCAGGCCAGAGATAGTGCAAGGAGATGACCAAGGGATAACGAGAAGACCTTAGTTATTGAGAGCATCAGGGCCTTAGTTAGCAGCAGCGTGAGCGCCTTAATCAGGACCAGCGCCAGGGCTGGATGTACGGACAGCGTCAGAGCCTAACTGAGGTACAGCAACAGGGCCTAAGTGAGGCCTATCTTTAGGGCCTGAGTAAGGGACAGTATCAGGGCATGACTTAGGAGCAGCATAAAGGCCTCTGTAGGATCAGCATTAGGGTCTTCGTTAAAGCTATTATCAGGGCCTCCGTTAGGGATAGCCTCAAGGCCTCACTTAGGGGCAGCGTCAGGGCTTACTTTGGGAAAGTTTCAGGACCTTGGTAAGACATGGGTCAGGCTATTAGCTCAGGATAATATCAGGTGTTCAGATATTGACGGCAGCAGGGCCTTAGTTAGAGGCAGTGTCAGGCCCTAAGTTAGGACTAGCATCAGAGCCTTTGTTAGGTACAGTGTCAGTGACTGAGTTAGGTGTAGTGTCAGAGCCTTAGTTGGGGACAGTGTCAGGGCCTGCATTAGGACGAGCCTCCAGGCCTCAGTTAGGGACAGGTTCACGGCCTCGGACCTAAATTCAGGGCCTCATTTAGGGACAGAATCAGGGATTTAGCTAGCATAAGGGGATCTACAGCTGAAAGCAACCTGAACACCACCACAAGCAGATGCAGAAGTGAACCATGCACGCTCCTATGAAGGAATATTCCACAGCAGTTGAGTACATTTTGTTTAAAGTTAGTAACACTACAAAAATTATGTTTTGAAGAAAACTATATTCAGAAGATGAAAGAATCTCGTTCTAAAGAATCTCTTTAGCTAATCTCGACATTAGCTAAAGAGAAGGTTAGGTTAAGGTCTAGGGAGAGTGTCAGGAAATGACCTAGGGATAGTGTCAAGACCTTAGTTACTTAGCACATCAGGACCTAATTTAGGAGCACTGAGTGTCAGGGCTTCGGGTAGGAACAGCGTCAGAGCCTGACTTAGGGAGTGGGACAGGGCCTGAGTGAGGCCTAGCGTCAGGGCCTTAGCTAGAGACAGTGTCAGGGCATGACTTAGGAGCAGCATAAGAGCCCCGGTAGGATCAGCCTCAGGGGCTATGTGAAAGATATTATCAGGGCCTCTGTTAGGGACAGCCTCAAGGCCTCACTTGGAGACAGCATCAGGGCTTCCTTAGGGACAGTTTCAGGACCTTGGTAAGAGATGGGTCAAGAAATTAGCTCAGGATAGTGTCAGGACTTTAGATATTGACGGCAGCAGGGCCTTAGTTAGGGACAGTGTCAGGCCCTGAATTAGGACGAACATCGAGGCCTTAGGTACGGACAGGGTCACAGCCTCGAGAGTAATTTTAGGCCCTTAGTTAAGGACAGCAGCAGGGCTGTAGTTAGCATAAGAGGCACGACATTTGCTAGGGACAGGGTCAGGTTATGGTCTAGGGATAGTGTCAGGAAAGGACCTAAGCATAGTGTCAAAACCTTAGTTACTGAGAGTATCAGATCCTTATTTAGAACCAGTGTCAGGGCTTCAGGTAGGGACAGCATCAGAGCCTGACTTAGGGAGAGCGACAGGGCCTGAGTGAGGCCTAGCGTCAGGCCCTTAGCTGAGGACACTGTCAGGGCATGACTTAGGAACAGAATCAGCGCCTCTGTTGGATCAGCCTTAGCGTCTTTGTTACAGATATGATCAGGGCCTGACTTAGTCACAGCTTCTAGGCCTCAGTTAGGGAAAGCTTCAGGGCCTGAGTTAGGGACAGCCTCAGTTCTTAACACAGGGACAGCGACAGGGCTTTCTTAGGGACAGTGTCAGGACCTTGGTTAGAAATATGTCAGGATATTAACTCAGGCTAGTGTCCAGTTTTTAGTTATTGCTGACAGCAGGGCCTATATTAGGGGCAAATTCTGAGCCTTACTTAGAGACAGTGTCAGGGCCTGAGTTAGGACTAGCATCAGAGCCCTTGTAAAGTACAGTGTCAGGGACTGAGTTAGGTGTAGTGTCAGGGCTTTAGTTAGGGACAGTGTCAGCGCCTCAGTTAGGATGAGCCTCCAACCTCAGTTAGGGACAGGTTGACGGCCTCGGGGCTAATTTCAGGCTCTTAGTTAGAGACAGCATCAGGGATTTAGTTAGCATAAGAGGCTCGACAATAGCTAAAGACAAGTTTAGGTTAAGATCTAGGGATAGTGTCAGGAAATGACCTAGGGATAGTGTCAAGACCATAGCTAATTAGAGCATCAGTGCCTAATTTAGGCCCAGTGTCAGGGCTTCAGGTAGGGACAGAGTCTTAGCCTGACGTAGGGAGAGCGACAGGGCCTGAGTGATGCCTAGAGTCAGGGCCTTAGCTACGGACAGTGTCAGGGCATGACATAGGATCAACATAAGGGTCTCTGTAAGATCAGCATTAGAGTTTAGTTAAAGACACTATCAGGACCTCTGTGAGGGACAGCCTCAGGGCCTCACTTAGGGACAGTGTCAGGGCTAACGTTGGGAGAGTTTCAGGACCTTGGTAAGACATGGGTCAGGATATTAGCTCAGGATAATGTCAGGACTTTAGATATTGATGGTAGCAGCGCCTACGTTAGGGAAAGTTTCAAGGCGTTAGTAAGGAGTAGAGGGCCTCTGATAGGTCCAGTGTCAGATCCTCAGTTAGCAATAGTGTTAGGGCCTTAGTTAGGGACAGTGTCAGGGCCGGATGTAGGGCGAGCATCTAGGCCTTAGTTCGGGACAGTTTCATGGTCTTGGGACTAAATTCAGTGCCTGAGGTAGGCACAGCCTAAGGACTTCAGTTAGCATAAGAGGCAGGACATTAGCTAGTGGCCGTGTCAGTTTAACATCTAGGGATAGTGTCAGGAAATGACAAAGTGTGAAGACCTTTGTTATGGAGATTCTCAGGACCTTATTCAGAACCAGTGTTAGGGCTTCAGGTAGGGACAGCATCAGAGCCTGACTTAGGGAGAGCGATAGGGTCTGAGTGAGGCCTAGCATCAGACACTTAGTGGGGGACACTATCGGGGCATGACTTAGGAGCAGCATCAGGGCCTCTGTTGGATCAGCCTTAGGGTCTTAGTTAAAGACATGATCAGGGTCTGAGTTAGTCACAGCATCAAGGCCTGAGTTAGGTAGGGAAAGCTTCAGGGCCTCACTTAGGGACAGCGTCAGGGCTTACTTTGGGACAGTTTCAGGACCTTGGTAAGACATGGGTCAGGTTATTAGCTCCGGATAATGTCAGGACTTTAGATGTTGATGGCAGCAGCCCTTAGTTAGAGACAGTGTCAGGCCCTGAGTTACGACTAGCATCAGAGCCTTTGTTAGACACAATGTTCGGGACTGAATTAGGAGTAGAGTCAGGGCCTTAGTTAGTGACAGTGTCAGGGCCTGACTTAGGGAGAGCGACAGGGCCTGAGTGAGGCATAGCGTCAGGCCCTTAGCTGGGCACACTGTCAGGGCATGACTTTGGAGCAGCATCAGCGTCTTTGCTGGATCAGCATTAAGGTCTTCGTTAGGTACATGATCAGGGCCTGAATTAGTCACAGCTTCAAGGCTTCAGTTCAGGAAAGCTTCAGGGCCTGAGTTAGGGACAGCCTCAGGTCTTCACTTAGGGACAGCGTCAGGGCTTACTTTGGGACAGTTTCAGGACCTTGGAAAGACATAGGTCAGGATATTAGCTCAGGATAATGTCAGGACTTTTGATAGTGATGGCAGCAGGGCCTTAGTTACAGACGGTTTCAGGGCCTGAGTTAGGCCTAGCATCAGAGACTTTGTTAGGTACAGTGTAAGGGACTGAGTTAGGAGTAGTGTCAGGGCCTTGCTTAGGGACAGTGTCAGGGTCTGATTTAGGTGTACTGTCTGAGACCTAGTTAGGGACAGTGCTAGGGCCTGAGTTAGGATTAGTGTCAAGGCCTTATTTAGGACCAATTTCAGGGCCTTAGTTTGGACTAGCATCAGAGCCATTGTTAGGAATCGTATGAGGGCCTGAGTTAGGCATACTATCAGGGCCTTAGTTAGGGACAGTTTTAGGGCCTGAGTTAGGATTAGTGTCAAGGCCTTATTTAGGACCAATTTTAGGGCTTTAGTTTGGACTAGCAACAAAGCCTTTGTTAGGTATCATGTCGGGGCCTCAGTTAGGTGTAGTGTCAGGGCCATTGTTAGGGACAGTATCAGGGCCTGACTTAGGAGACGTTCAGGGCCTTAGCCAAGGAAAGTGTCAGGGCCTTAGTTAGGGACATTATCAGGGCCTGAATTAGCAGTAGTGTCCAAAGTCCTTAGTGAGGAGAGTAAGGAGTAAGTCAGGACTCAGGCCCTGACACTGTTCTTAAATAAGGCCCTGACATTACCTGGAACACAGGTCCTGATCTGATTCCTATCATAGGCGCTGATGTTGGACTTAACTAAGGCCCTGACACTGGTCCTAACTAAAGCTGTGACACTACTCTTAACTCAGGCCCTGACACTGTCCCTAACAAAGCCTCTGACACTACTCCTAAATCAGGCTCTGACACTGTCCCTAACTAAGGCCCTGACGTACACCTAACTCAGGCCCTGACACTGTCTCTAACTAAGGCCCTGATACTACTCCAAACTCAGCACTGACACTGTCACTAACTAAGGCCCTGACATTATTCATAGCTCACACCCTAAAACAACTCCTAAATCATGCCCTGACAATGTCCCTAACTAAGGCCCTGACACTACTCCTATCTCAAGCAATGACACTGTCCTTAACTTAGGCCCTGACTCTACTCCTGACTCAGGCACTGACACTGGCCCGAACTTAGGCCGTGACGCTACTCCTAACTAAGCAACTGACACTGTCCCTAACTAAGGCCCGGACACTACTCCTTACTCAGGCACTGATAATATCACTATCTAAGGCCGTGACACTACTCCCAAAATAGGCATTGAGACTGTCCCTAAATACGCCCTGACAGTACCCCCAACTCAGGCACTGACACTGTCCCTAACTAAGGCCCTGACAGTACTCCCAAACTACGCACTGACATTGTCCCTAACTAAGGTCTTGACATTACTCTCAACTCAGGCACTAACACTGTCCCTAACTAAGGACTTGACACTACTCTTAACTCAGGCCCTGGCACAGTCCCTAACAAAGGCCTGACACTACCCCCAACTCTGGCACTGAGAGTGTCCCTAACTACGGCCATCACACTACTCCTAACTCAGGCACTGACGCTGTCCCTAAGTAAGGCCCTGACACTACTCCCAACGCAGGCACTGACGCTGTCCCTAACTAAGGCTCTGACACTACTCCCAACGCAGGCACTGACGGTGTCCCTTACTAAGTCTCTGAAACTACTCCCAACACAGGCATTGACACTGTCCCTAACTAAGGCTCTCACACTACTACTTACTTAGGCATTGACACGCTACCTAACTAAGGCCCTGAGACTACTTCTACCTCAGACCCTGACACTGTCCCTAACGAAGGGCCTGATACTACTCCCAACGCAGGCACTCACGGTGTCCCTAACTAAGGCTCTGACACTACTCCCAACGCAGGCACTGACGGTGTCCCTTACTAAGTCTCTGACACTACTCCCAACACAGGCATTGACACTCTCCCTAACTAAGGCCTTGACACTACTTTTAACTCATGCCCTGATGCTGTCCCCAGAAAAGACCCTGAGACTATTCCCAACACAGGCACTGACACTCTCCCTAACTAAGACCCTGACACTACTCCCATTGCAGCCACTGACACTGTCCCTAATGCCCTGACACTACTTCCTACTCAGGCACTGACACTGTCCCTAACTAGGCCCTGACACTACTCCCAACTCAGGCCCTGACACTGTCCCTAACTAAGGCCCTGACATAACTCCCAACTCTGGCACTGACACTTTCTCTAACTAAGGCCCTGAAACTACTCCCAACTCAGGCACTGACCCTGTCCCTAACTAGGACCTGACACTACTCCCAACTCAGGCACTGACACTGTCCCTAACTAAGGGCCTGACATAACTCCCAACTCCGGCACTGACACTTTCTCTAACTAAGGCCCTGAAACTACTCCCAACTCAGGCACTGACCCTGTCCCTAACTAGGCCCTGACACTATTCCCAACTCAGGCACTGACACTGTCCCTAACTAAGGCCCTGACATAACTGCCAAACCCGGCACTGACACTTTCTCTAACTAAGGCCCTGAAACTACTCACAACTCAGGCCCTGACACTGTTCCTAACTACCGGTCTCAGACTACTCCTAACTTAGGCGCTGACACTATTCCTAACACAGTCACTGACACTGTCCCTAACTAAGGTCCTGAGACTATTCTTAACTCAGTCCCTGACACTGTCCATAACTTAAGCCACGTCACTACTCCCAACTCAGGCACTGAGGCTGTTCCTAACTAAGGGTCTGACACGACTCCAAACTGAGACACTGACACTCTTCCAAATTAAGGCCTTGACACTACTCTTAACTCAGGCCCTGACACTGTCCATAATAAAGACCCTGACAAAAATCCCAACTTAGGCACTGACAATGTTCGTAACTAAGGCCCTGACACTATTCCCATCTCAGCCACTGACACTGTCCCTAACTATGGCCCTGACACTATTCCCAACGCAAGCACTGGTGCTGTCCCTAACTAAGGCACTGGCACTACTCCCAACTCGCCCTGGCGCTGTCCCTAACTAAGGCTCTGACACTACTCCCAATTCAGGCAATGACAGTGTCCCTAACTGAGGCAATGACACTACTCCCAACTCAAGCACTAAGGCTCTGGATCATTGTGATGACAAGCGCCATGGAGCATTGTGATGACAAGGGCCATGGAGAATTGTGATGACGGGTCCTGGAGCATTGTGGCGACAAGGGCCATGGAGCATTTTGATTACAGGGGTCATGGGGCATTGTGATGAAAGTGGTCATGGAGCACTGTGATTAAAGTGGTCATGGAACATTGTGATAAAAGTGGTCATGGAGCATTGTGATGAAAAGTGCTATGGAGCATTGGGATGACAGGGGTCATGGAGCATTGTGATGACAAATGCGTGGAGATTTGTGATGACGAGGACCATGGAGCATTGAGATTATAAGCATCATGCAGCATTGTGATGACAGGGGCCATGGAGCATTTTAATGACAAGAGACATGGAGCATTGTGATGACAGAAGTCATGGAGCATTGTGGTGACCAGCGGCATGGAGCATTGTGAAGAAAGGGGTACTGTAACATTGTGAAGAAAGGGTCAAGGAGCATTTTGATTACAAGGATCATGGAGCATTGTGATGACAAGGGTCATGGAGCATTGTGATGACAAGAGTCATGGAGACTTGTGATGACAGGGGGCATGGAGCTTTGTGATTTCACAGACATGTAGCATTTGAGACAATGGTCATGGAGCATTGTGATGAAAGGGGTCATGGAGCATTGTGATGATAAGGGCATGGAGCATTGTGATGACAATGGCATGTAGCATTGCGATGACAAAAGTCATGGAGCATTGTGATGACAGGGGTTATGGAGCATTGTGATGACAAGGGCGTGGAGCATTGTGATGACAGTGGTCATGGAACATTGTGACGATAAGGGCATCGAGCCGAGTTAGGGACAGTCTAGCGGCCTTGGGACTAAATTCAGTGCCTGAATTAGGCACAGCATAAGGTCTTCAGTTAGCATAAGAGGTAGGACATTAGCTCGGGACAGGTTTAGGGTAAAGGCTTGGAATCGTGTCAGGAAATGACCTAAGGAGAGTGTGAAGACCTTTGTTACTGAGACTCTCAGGGACTTATTCAGAAGCAGCGTTAGGGCTTCAGGTAGGCACAGCATCAGGGCCTGACTTAGGAAGAGCGACAGGGCCTGAGTGAGGCCTGATGTCAGGCCCTTAGCTGGGGACACTGTCAGGGAATGACTTAGGAGCAGCATCAGTGCCTCTGTTGGATCAGCTTTAGGCTCTTAGTTAAAGACATGACCGGAGCCCAAGTTAGTCACAGCGTCAAGGCCTCAGTTAGGGAAAGCTTCAGGGTCTGAGTTACAGACAGCCTCAGGTCTTCACTTAAAGACAGCGACAGGGCTTTCTTAGGGACAGTGTCAGGACCTTGGTTAGAAATGAGTCAGGATATTAGCTCAGGAGAGTGTCAGGATTTTAGTTATTGCTGGCAGCAGGGCCTATATTAAGGACAGATTCCGGGCCTTTGTTAGATTCAGTGTCATGGCCTTAGTTAGGAGTAGTCAGGGCCTTAGTTAGGGAGAGCATTAGGGTTTCAGTTAGCAGAAGATGCAGGAGATTATCTCGGGACAGAGTCAGGTCCCAGGCCAGAGATAGTGCAAGGAGATGACCAAGGGATAACGAGAAGACCTTAGTTATTGAGAGCATCAGGGCCTTAGTTAGCAGCAGCGTGAGCGCCTTAATCAGGACCAGCGCCAGGGCTGGATGTACGGACAGCGTCAGAGCCTAACTGAGGTACAGCAACAGGGCCTAAGTGAGGCCTATCTTTAGGGCCTGAGTAAGGGACAGTATCAGGGCATGACTTAGGAGCAGCATAAAGGCCTCTGTAGGATCAGCATTAGGGTCTTCGTTAAAGCTATTATCAGGGCCTCCGTTAGGGATAGCCTCAAGGCCTCACTTAGGGGCAGCGTCAGGGCTTACTTTGGGAAAGTTTCAGGACCTTGGTAAGACATGGGTCAGGCTATTAGCTCAGGATAATATCAGGTGTTCAGATATTGACGGCAGCAGGGCCTTAGTTAGAGGCAGTGTCAGGGCCTAAGTTAGGACTAGCATCAGAGCCTTTGTTAGGTACAGTGTCAGTGACTGAGTTAGGTGTAGTGTCAGAGCCTTAGTTGGGGACAGTGTCAGGGCCTGCATTAGGACGAGCCTCCAGGCCTCAGTTAGGGACAGGTTCACGGCCTCGGACCTAAATTCAGGGCCTCATTTAGGGACAGAATCAGGGATTTAGCTAGCATAAGGGGATCTACAGCTGAAAGCAACCTGAACACCACCACAAGCAGATGCAGAAGTGAACCATGCACGCTCCTATGAAGGAATATTCCACAGCAGTTGAGTACATTTTGTTTAAAGTTAGTAACACTACAAAAATTATGTTTTGAAGAAAACTATATTCAGAAGATGAAAGAATCTCGTTCTAAAGAATCTCTTTAGCTAATCTCGACATTAGCTAAAGAGAAGGTTAGGTTAAGGTCTAGGGAGAGTGTCAGGAAATGACCTAGGGATAGTGTCAAGACCTTAGTTACTTAGCACATCAGGACCTAATTTAGGAGCACTGAGTGTCAGGGCTTCGGGTAGGAACAGCGTCAGAGCCTGACTTAGGGAGTGGGACAGGGCCTGAGTGAGGCCTAGCGTCAGGGCCTTAGCTAGAGACAGTGTCAGGGCATGACTTAGGAGCAGCATAAGAGCCCCGGTAGGATCAGCCTCAGGGGCTATGTGAAAGATATTATCAGGGCCTCTGTTAGGGACAGCCTCAAGGCCTCACTTGGAGACAGCATCAGGGCTTCCTTAGGGACAGTTTCAGGACCTTGGTAAGAGATGGGTCAAGAAATTAGCTCAGGATAGTGTCAGGACTTTAGATATTGACGGCAGCAGGGCCTTAGTTAGGGACAGTGTCAGGCCCTGAATTAGGACGAACATCGAGGCCTTAGGTACGGACAGGGTCACAGCCTCGAGAGTAATTTTAGGTCCTTAGTTAAGGACAGCAGCAGGGCTGTAGTTAGCATAAGAGGCACGACATTTGCTAGGGACAGGGTCAGGTTATGGTCTAGGGATAGTGTCAGGAAAGGACCTAAGCATAGTGTCAAAACTTTAGTTACTGAGAGTATCAGATCCTTATTTAGAACCAGTGTCAGGGCTTCAGGTAGGGACAGCATCAGAGCCTGACTTAGGGAGAGCGACAGGGCCTGAGTGAGGCCTAGCGTCAGGCCCTTAGCTGAGGACACTGTCAGGGCATGACTTAGGAACAGAATCAGCGCCTCTGTTGGATCAGCCTTAGCGTCTTTGTTACAGATATGATCAGGGCCTGACTTAGTCACAGCTTCTAGGCCTCAGTTAGGGAAAGCTTCAGGGCCTGAGTTAGGGACAGCCTCAGTTCTTAACACAGGGACAGCGACAGGGCTTTCTTAGGGACAGTGTCAGGACCTTGGTTAGAAATATGTCAGGATATTAACTCAGGCTAGTGTCCAGTTTTTAGTTATTGCTGACAGCAGGGCCTATATTAGGGGCAAATTCTGAGCCTTACTTAGAGACAGTGTCAGGGCCTGAGTTAGGACTAGCATCAGAGCCCTTGTAAAGTACAGTGTCAGGGACTGAGTTAGGTGTAGTGTCAGGGCTTTAGTTAGGGACAGTGTCAGCGCCTCAGTTAGGATGAGCCTCCAACCTCAGTTAGGGACAGGTTGACGGCCTCGGGGCTAATTTCAGGCTCTTAGTTAGAGACAGCATCAGGGATTTAGTTAGCATAAGAGGCTCGACAATAGCTAAAGACAAGTTTAGGTTAAGATCTAGGGATAGTGTCAGGAAATGACCTAGGGATAGTGTCAAGACCATAGCTAATTAGAGCATCAGTGCCTAATTTAGGCCCAGTGTCAGGGCTTCAGGTAGGGACAGAGTCTTAGCCTGACGTAGGGAGAGCGACAGGGCCTGAGTGATGCCTAGAGTCAGGGCCTTAGCTACGGACAGTGTCAGGGCATGACATAGGATCAACATAAGGGTCTCTGTAAGATCAGCATTAGAGTTTAGTTAAAGACACTATCAGGACCTCTGTGAGGGACAGCCTCAGGGCCTCACTTAGGGACAGTGTCAGGGCTAACGTTGGGAGAGTTTCAGGACCTTGGTAAGACATGGGTCAGGATATTAGCTCAGGATAATGTCAGGACTTTAGATATTGATGGTAGCAGCGCCTACGTTAGGGAAAGTTTCAAGGCGTTAGTAAGGAGTAGAGGGCCTCTGATAGGTCCAGTGTCAGATCCTCAGTTAGCAATAGTGTTAGGGCCTTAGTTAGGGACAGTGTCAGGGCCGGATGTAGGGCGAGCATCTAGGCCTTAGTTCGGGACAGTTTCATGGTCTTGGGACTAAATTCAGTGCCTGAGGTAGGCACAGCCTAAGGACTTCAGTTAGCATAAGAGGCAGGACATTAGCTAGTGGCCGTGTCAGTTTAACATCTAGGGATAGTGTCAGGAAATGACAAAGTGTGAAGACCTTTGTTATGGAGATTCTCAGGACCTTATTCAGAACCAGTGTTAGGGCTTCAGGTAGGGACAGCATCAGAGCCTGACTTAGGGAGAGCGATAGGGTCTGAGTGAGGCCTAGCATCAGACACTTAGTGGGGGACACTATCGGGGCATGACTTAGGAGCAGCATCAGGGCCTCTGTTGGATCAGCCTTAGGGTCTTAGTTAAAGACATGATCAGGGTCTGAGTTAGTCACAGCATCAAGGCCTGAGTTAGGTAGGGAAAGCTTCAGGGCCTCACTTAGGGACAGCGTCAGGGCTTACTTTGGGACAGTTTCAGGACCTTGGTAAGACATGGGTCAGGTTATTAGCTCCGGATAATGTCAGGACTTTAGATGTTGATGGCAGCAGCCCTTAGTTAGAGACAGTGTCAGGCCCTGAGTTACGACTAGCATCAGAGCCTTTGTTAGACACAATGTTCGGGACTGAATTAGGAGTAGAGTCAGGGCCTTAGTTAGTGACAGTGTCAGGGCCTGACTTAGGGAGAGCGACAGGGCCTGAGTGAGGCATAGCGTCAGGCCCTTAGCTGGGCACACTGTCAGGGCATGACTTTGGAGCAGCATCAGCGTCTTTGCTGGATCAGCATTAAGGTCTTCGTTAGGTACATGATCAGGGCCTGAATTAGTCACAGCTTCAAGGCTTCAGTTCAGGAAAGCTTTAGGGCCTGAGTTAGGGACAGCCTCAGGTCTTCACTTAGGGACAGCGTCAGGGCTTACTTTGGGACAGTTTCAGGACCTTGGAAAGACATAGGTCAGGATATTAGCTCAGGATAATGTCAGGACTTTTGATAGAGATGGCAGCAGGGCCTTAGTTACAGACGGTTTCAGGGCCTGAGTTAGGCCTAGCATCAGAGACTTTGTTAGGTACAGTGTAAGGGACTGAGTTAGGAGTAGTGTCAGGGCCTTGCTTAGGGACAGTGTCAGGGTCTGATTTAGGTGTACTGTCTGAGACCTAGTTAGGGACAGTGCTAGGGCCTGAGTTAGGATTAGTGTCAAGGCCTTATTTAGGACCAATTTCACGGCCTTAGTTTGGACTAGCATCAGAGCCATTGTTAGGAATCGTATGAGGGCCTGAGTTAGGCATACTATCAGGGCCTTAGTTAGGGACAGTTTTAGGGCCTGAGTTAGGATTAGTGTCAAGGCCTTATTTAGGACCAATTTTAGGGCTTTAGTTTGGACTAGCAACAAAGCCTTTGTTAGGTATCATGTCGGGGCCTCAGTTAGGTGTAGTGTCAGGGCCATTGTTAGGGACAGTATCAGGGCCTGACTTAGGAGACGTTCAGGGCCTTAGCCAAGGAAAGTGTCAGGGCCTTAGTTAGGGACATTATCAGGGCCTGAATTAGCAGTAGTGTCCAAAGTCCTTAGTGAGGAGAGTAAGGAGTAAGTCAGGACTCAGGCCCTGACACTGTTCTTAAATAAGGCCCTGACATTACCTGGAACACAGGTCCTGATCTGATTCCTATCATAGGCGCTGATGTTGGACTTAACTAAGGCCCTGACACTGGTCCTAACTAAAGCTGTGACACTACTCTTAACTCAGGCCCTGACACTGTCCCTAACAAAGCCTCTGACACTACTCCTAAATCAGGCTCTGACACTGTCCCTAACTAAGGCCCTGACGTACACCTAACTCAGGCCCTGACACTGTCTCTAACTAAGGCCCTGATACTACTCCAAACTCAGCACTGACACTGTCACTAACTAAGGCCCTGACATTATTCATAGCTCACACCCTAAAACAACTCCTAAATCATGCCCTGACAATGTCCCTAACTAAGGCCCTGACACTACTCCTATCTCAAGCAATGACACTGTCCTTAACTTAGGCCCTGACTCTACTCCTGACTCAGGCACTGACACTGGCCCGAACTTAGGCCGTGACGCTACTCCTAACTAAGCAACTGACACTGTCCCTAACTAAGGCCCGGACACTACTCCTTACTCAGGCACTGATAATATCACTATCTAAGGCCGTGACACTACTCCCAAAATAGGCATTGAGACTGTCCCTAAATACGCCCTGACAGTACTCCCAACTCAGGCACTGACACTGTCCCTAACTAAGGCCCTGACAGTACTCCCAAACTACGCACTGACATTGTCCCTAACTAAGGTCTTGACATTACTCTCAACTCAGGCACTAACACTGTCCCTAACTAAGGACTTGACACTACTCTTAACTCAGGCCCTGGCACAGTCCCTAACAAAGGCCTGACACTACCCCCAACTCTGGCACTGAGAGTGTCCCTAACTACGGCCATCACACTACTCCTAACTCAGGCACTGACGCTGTCCCTAAGTAAGGCCCTGACACTACTCCCAACGCAGGCACTGACGCTGTCCCTAACTAAGGCTCTGACACTACTCCCAACGCAGGCACTGACGGTGTCCCTTACTAAGTCTCTGAAACTACTCCCAACACAGGCATTGACACTGTCCCTAACTAAGGCTCTCACACTACTACTTACTTAGGCATTGACACGCTACCTAACTAAGGCCCTGAGACTACTTCTACCTCAGACCCTGACACTGTCCCTAACGAAGGGCCTGATACTACTCCCAACGCAGGCACTCACGGTGTCCCTAACTAAGGCTCTGACACTACTCCCAACGCAGGCACTGACGGTGTCCCTTACTAAGTCTCTGACACTACTCCCAACACAGGCATTGACACTCTCCCTAACTAAGGCCTTGACACTACTTTTAACTCATGCCCTGATGCTGTCCCCAGAAAAGACCCTGAGACTATTCCCAACACAGGCACTGACACTCTCCCTAACTAAGACCCTGACACTACTCCCATTGCAGCCACTGACACTGTCCCTAATGCCCTGACACTACTTCCTACTCAGGCACTGACACTGTCCCTAACTAGGCCCTGACACTACTCCCAACTCAGGCCCTGACACTGTCCCTAACTAAGGCCCTGACATAACTCCCAACTCTGGCACTGACACTTTCTCTAACTAAGGCCCTGAAACTACTCCCAACTCAGGCACTGACCCTGTCCCTAACTAGGACCTGACACTACTCCCAACTCAGGCACTGACACTGTCCCTAACTAAGGGCCTGACATAACTCCCAACTCCGGCACTGACACTTTCTCTAACTAAGGCCCTGAAACTACTCCCAACTCAGGCACTGACCCTGTCCCTAACTAGGCCCTGACACTATTCCCAACTCAGGCACTGACACTGTCCCTAACTAAGGCCCTGACATAACTGCCAAACCCGGCACTGACACTTTCTCTAACTAAGGCCCTGAAACTACTCACAACTCAGGCCCTGACACTGTTCCTAACTACCGGTCTCAGACTACTCCTAACTTAGGCGCTGACACTATTCCTAACACAGTCACTGACACTGTCCCTAACTAAGGTCCTGAGACTATTCTTAACTCAGTCCCTGACACTGTCCATAACTTAAGCCACGTCACTACTCCCAACTCAGGCACTGAGGCTGTTCCTAACTAAGGGTCTGACACGACTCCAAACTGAGACACTGACACTCTTCCAAATTAAGGCCTTGACACTACTCTTAACTCAGGCCCTGACACTGTCCATAATAAAGACCCTGACAAAAATCCCAACTTAGGCACTGACAATGTCCGTAACTAAGGCCCTGACACTATTCCCATCTCAGCCACTGACACTGTCCCTAACTATGGCCCTGACACTATTCCCAACGCAAGCACTGGTGCTGTCCCTAACTAAGGCACTGGCACTACTCCCAACTCGCCCTGGCGCTGTCCCTAACTAAGGCTCTGACACTACTCCCAATTCAGGCAATGACAGTGTCCCTAACTGAGGCAATGACACTACTCCCAACTCAAGCACTAAGGCTCTGGATCATTGTGATGACAAGCGCCATGGAGCATTGTGATGACAAGGGCCATGGAGAATTGTGATGACGGGTCCTGGAGCATTGTGGCGACAAGGGCCATGGAGCATTTTGATTACAGGGGTCATGGGGCATTGTGATGAAAGTGGTCATGGAGCACTGTGATTAAAGTGGTCATGGAACATTGTGATAAAAGTGGTCATGGAGCATTGTGATGAAAAGTGCTATGGAGCATTGGGATGACAGGGGTCATGGAGCATTGTGATGACAAATGCGTGGAGATTTGTGATGACGAGGACCATGGAGCATTGAGATTATAAGCATCATGCAGCATTGTGATGACAGGGGCCATGGAGCATTTTAATGACAAGAGACATGGAGCATTGTGATGACAGAAGTCATGGAGCATTGTGGTGACCAGCGGCATGGAGCATTGTGAAGAAAGGGGTACTGTAACATTGTGAAGAAAGGGTCAAGGAGCATTTTGATTACAAGGATCATGGAGCATTGTGATGACAAGGGTCATGGAGCATTGTGATGACAAGAGTCATGGAGACTTGTGATGACAGGGGGCATGGAGCTTTGTGATTTCACAGACATGTAGCATTTGAGACAATGGTCATGGAGCATTGTGATGAAAGGGGTCATGGAGCATTGTGATGATAAGGGCATGGAGCATTGTGATGACAATGGCATGTAGCATTGCGATGACAAAAGTCATGGAGCATTGTGATGACAGGGGTTATGGAGCATTGTGATGACAAGGGCGTGGAGCATTGTGATGACAGTGGTCATGGAACATTGTGACGATAAGGGCATCGAGCCGAGTTAGGGACAGTCTAGCGGCCTTGGGACTAAATTCAGTGCCTGAATTAGGCACAGCATAAGGTCTTCAGTTAGCATAAGAGGTAGGACATTAGCTCGGGACAGGTTTAGGGTAAAGGCTTGGAATCGTGTCAGGAAATGACCTAAGGAGAGTGTGAAGACCTTTGTTACTGAGACTCTCAGGGACTTATTCAGAAGCAGCGTTAGGGCTTCAGGTAGGCACAGCATCAGGGCCTGACTTAGGAAGAGCGACAGGGCCTGAGTGAGGCCTGATGTCAGGCCCTTAGCTGGGGACACTGTCAGGGAATGACTTAGGAGCAGCATCAGTGCCTCTGTTGGATCAGCTTTAGGCTCTTAGTTAAAGACATGACCGGAGCCCAAGTTAGTCACAGCGTCAAGGCCTCAGTTAGGGAAAGCTTCAGGGTCTGAGTTACAGACAGCCTCAGGTCTTCACTTAAAGACAGCGACAGGGCTTTCTTAGGGACAGTGTCAGGACCTTGGTTAGAAATGAGTCAGGATATTAGCTCAGGAGAGTGTCAGGATTTTAGTTATTGCTGGCAGCAGGGCCTATATTAAGGACAGATTCCGGGCCTTTGTTAGATTCAGTGTCATGGCCTTAGTTAGGAGTAGTCAGGGCCTTAGTTAGGGAGAGCATTAGGGTTTCAGTTAGCAGAAGATGCAGGAGATTATCTCGGGACAGAGTCAGGTCCCAGGCCAGAGATAGTGCAAGGAGATGACCAAGGGATAACGAGAAGACCTTAGTTATTGAGAGCATCAGGGCCTTAGTTAGCAGCAGCGTGAGCGCCTTAATCAGGACCAGCGCCAGGGCTGGATGTACGGACAGCGTCAGAGCCTAACTGAGGTACAGCAACAGGGCCTAAGTGAGGCCTATCTTTAGGGCCTGAGTAAGGGACAGTATCAGGGCATGACTTAGGAGCAGCATAAAGGCCTCTGTAGGATCAGCATTAGGGTCTTCGTTAAAGCTATTATCAGGGCCTCCGTTAGGGATAGCCTCAAGGCCTCACTTAGGGGCAGCGTCAGGGCTTACTTTGGGAAAGTTTCAGGACCTTGGTAAGACATGGGTCAGGCTATTAGCTCAGGATAATATCAGGTGTTCAGATATTGACGGCAGCAGGGCCTTAGTTAGAGGCAGTGTCAGGGCCTAAGTTAGGACTAGCATCAGAGCCTTTGTTAGGTACAGTGTCAGTGACTGAGTTAGGTGTAGTGTCAGAGCCTTAGTTGGGGACAGTGTCAGGGCCTGCATTAGGACGAGCCTCCAGGCCTCAGTTAGGGACAGGTTCACGGCCTCGGACCTAAATTCAGGGCCTCATTTAGGGACAGAATCAGGGATTTAGCTAGCATAAGGGGATCTACAGCTGAAAGCAACCTGAACACCACCACAAGCAGATGCAGAAGTGAACCATGCACGCTCCTATGAAGGAATATTCCACAGCAGTTGAGTACATTTTGTTTAAAGTTAGTAACACTACAAAAATTATGTTTTGAAGAAAACTATATTCAGAAGATGAAAGAATCTCGTTCTAAAGAATCTCTTTAGCTAATCTCGACATTAGCTAAAGAGAAGGTTAGGTTAAGGTCTAGGGAGAGTGTCAGGAAATGACCTAGGGATAGTGTCAAGACCTTAGTTACTTAGCACATCAGGACCTAATTTAGGAGCACTGAGTGTCAGGGCTTCGGGTAGGAACAGCGTCAGAGCCTGACTTAGGGAGTGGGACAGGGCCTGAGTGAGGCCTAGCGTCAGGGCCTTAGCTAGAGACAGTGTCAGGGCATGACTTAGGAGCAGCATAAGAGCCCCGGTAGGATCAGCCTCAGGGGCTATGTGAAAGATATTATCAGGGCCTCTGTTAGGGACAGCCTCAAGGCCTCACTTGGAGACAGCATCAGGGCTTCCTTAGGGACAGTTTCAGGACCTTGGTAAGAGATGGGTCAAGAAATTAGCTCAGGATAGTGTCAGGACTTTAGATATTGACGGCAGCAGGGCCTTAGTTAGGGACAGTGTCAGGCCCTGAATTAGGACGAACATCGAGGCCTTAGGTACGGACAGGGTCACAGCCTCGAGAGTAATTTTAGGTCCTTAGTTAAGGACAGCAGCAGGGCTGTAGTTAGCATAAGAGGCACGACATTTGCTAGGGACAGGGTCAGGTTATGGTCTAGGGATAGTGTCAGGAAAGGACCTAAGCATAGTGTCAAAACTTTAGTTACTGAGAGTATCAGATCCTTATTTAGAACCAGTGTCAGGGCTTCAGGTAGGGACAGCATCAGAGCCTGACTTAGGGAGAGCGACAGGGCCTGAGTGAGGCCTAGCGTCAGGCCCTTAGCTGAGGACACTGTCAGGGCATGACTTAGGAACAGAATCAGCGCCTCTGTTGGATCAGCCTTAGCGTCTTTGTTACAGATATGATCAGGGCCTGACTTAGTCACAGCTTCTAGGCCTCAGTTAGGGAAAGCTTCAGGGCCTGAGTTAGGGACAGCCTCAGTTCTTAACACAGGGACAGTGACAGGGCTTTCTTAGGGACAGTGTCAGGACCTTGGTTAGAAATATGTCAGGATATTAACTCAGGCTAGTGTCCAGTTTTTAGTTATTGCTGACAGCAGGGCCTATATTAGGGGCAAATTCTGAGCCTTACTTAGAGACAGTGTCAGGACCTGAGTTAGGACTAGCATCAGAGCCCTTGTAAAGTACAGTGTCAGGGACTGAGTTAGGTGTAGTGTCAGGGCTTTAGTTAGGGACAGTGTCAGCGCCTCAGTTAGGATGAGCCTCCAACCTCAGTTAGGGACAGGTTGACGGCCTCGGGACTAATTTCAGGCTCTTAGTTAGAGACAGCATCAGGGATTTAGTTAGCATAAGAGGCTCGACAATAGCTAAAGACAAGTTTAGGTTAAGATCTAGGGATAGTGTCAGGAAATGACCTAGGGATAGTGTCAAGACCATAGCTAATTAGAGCATCAGTGCCTAATTTAGGCCCAGTGTCAGGGCTTCAGGTAGGGACAGAGTCTTAGCCTGACGTAGGGAGAGCGACAGGGCCTGAGTGATGCCTAGAGTCAGGGCCTTAGCTACGGACAGTGTCAGGGCATGACATAGGATCAACATAAGGGTCTCTGTAAGATCAGCATTAGAGTTTAGTTAAAGACATTATCAGGACCTCTGTGAGGGACAGCCTCAGGGCCTCACTTAGGGACAGTGTCAGGGTCTGATTTAGGTGTACTGTCTGAGACCTAGTTAGGGACAGTGCTAGGGCCTGAGTTAGGATTAGTGTCAAGGCCTTATTTAGGACCAATTTCACGGCCTTAGTTTGGACTAGCATCAGAGCCATTGTTAGGAATCGTATGAGGGCCTGAGTTAGGCATACTATCAGGGCCTTAGTTAGGGACAGTTTTAGGGCCTGAGTTAGGATTAGTGTCAAGGCCTTATTTAGGACCAATTTTAGGGCTTTAGTTTGGACTAGCAACAAAGCCTTTGTTAGGTATCATGTCGGGGCCTCAGTTAGGTGTAGTGTCAGGGCCATTGTTAGGGACAGTATCAGGGCCTGACTTAGGAGAAGTTCAGGGCCTTAGCCAAGGAAAGTGTCAGGGCCTTAGTTAGGGACATTATCAGGGCCTGAATTAGCAGTAGTGTCCAAAGTCCTTAGTGAGGAGAGTAAGGAGTAAGTCAGGACTCAGGCCCTGACACTGTTCTTAAATAAGGCCCTGACATTACCTGGAACACAGGTCCTGATCTGATTCCTATCATAGGCGCTGATGTTGGACTTAACTAAGGCCCTGACACTGGTCCTAACTAAAGCTGTGACACTACTCTTAACTCAGGCCCTGACACTGTCCCTAACAAAGCCTCTGACACTACTCCTAAATCAGGCTCTGACACTGTCCCTAACTAAGGCCCTGACGTACACCTAACTCAGGCCCTGACACTGTCTCTAACTAAGGCCCTGATACTACTCCAAACTCAGCACTGACACTGTCACTAACTAAGGCCCTGACACTCTTCAGAGCTCACGCCCTAACACATCTCCTAAATCATGCCCTGACAATGTCCCTAACTAAGGCCCTGACACTACTCCTATCTCAAGCAATGACACTGTCCTTAACTTAGGCCTTGACTCTACTCCTGACTCAGGCACTGACACTGGCCCTAACTTAGTTCGTGACGCTACTCCTAACTAAGCAACTGACACTGTCCCTAACTAAGGCCCGGACACTACTCCTTACTCAGGCACTGATAATATCACTAACTAAGGCCGTGACACTACTCCCAAAATAGGCATTGAGACTGTCCCTAAATACGCCCTGACAGTACTCCCAACTCAGGCACTGACACTGTCCCTAACTAAGGCCCTGACAGTACTCCCAAACTACGCACTGACATTGTCCCTAACTAAGGTCTTGACATTACTCTCAACTCAGGCACTAACACTGTCCCTAACTAAGGACTTGACACTACTCTTAACTCAGGCCCTGGCACAGTCCCTAACAAAGGCCTGACACTACCCCCAACTCTGGCACTGAGAGTGTCCCTAACTACGGCCATCACACTACTCCTAACTCAGGCACTGACGCTGTCCCTAAGTAAGGCCCTGACACTACTCCCAACGCAGGCACTGACGGTGTCCCTAACTAAGGCTCTGACACTACTCCCAACGCAGGCACTGACGGTGTCCCTTACTAAGTCTCTGACACTACTCCCAACACAGGCATTGACACTGTCCCTAACTAAGGCCCTCACACTACTACTTACTTAGGCATTGACACGCTACCTAAGGCCCTGAGACTACTTCTACCTCAGACCCTGACACTGTCCCTAACGAAGGGCCTGATACTACTCCCAACGCAGGCACTGACGGTGTCCCTTACTAAGTCTCTGACACTACTCCCAACACAGGCATTGACACTGTCCCTAACTAAGGCCCTCACACTACTACTTACTTAGGCATTGGCACGCTACCTAACTAAGGCCCTGAGACTACTTCTACCTCAGACCCTGACACTGTCCCTAACTAAGGCTCTGACACTACTCCCAACGCAGGCACTGACGGTGTCCCTTACTAAGTCTCTGACACTACTCCCAACACAGGCATTGACACTATCCCTAACTAAGGCCCTCACACTACTACTTACTTAGGCATTGACACGCTACCTAACTAAGGCCCTGAGACTACTTCTACCTCAGACCCTGACACTGTCCCTAACGAAGGGCCTGATACTACTCCCAACACAGGCACTGACACTCTCCCTCACTAAGGTCTTGACACTACTTTTAACTCATGCCCTGATGCTGTCCCCAGAAAAGACCCTGAGACTATTCCCAACACAGGCACTGACACTCTCCCTAACTAAGACCCTGACACTACTCCCATTGCAGCCACTGACACTGTCCCAAATGCCCTGACACTACTTCCTACTCAGGCACTGACACTGTCCCTAACTAGGCCCTGACACTACTCCCAACTCAGGCCCTGACACTGTCCCTAACTAAGGCCCTGACATAACTCCCAACTCTGGCACTGACACTTTCTCTAACTAAGGCCCTGAAACTACTCCCAACTCAGGCACTGACCCTGTCCCTAACTAGGCCCTGACACTACTCCCAACTCAGGCACTGACACTGTCCCTAACTAAGGCCCTGACATAACTGCCAAACCCGGCACTGACACTTTCTCTAACTAAGGCCCTGAAACTACTCACAACTCAGGCCCTGACACTGTTCCTAACTACCGGTCTCAGACTACTCCTAACTTAGGCGCTGACACTATTCCTAACACAGTCACTGACACTGTCCCTAACTAAGGTCCTGAGACTATTCTTAACTCAGTCCCTGACACTGTCCATAACTTAAGCCACGTCACTACTCCCAACTCAGGCACTGAGGCTGTTCCTAACTAAGGGTCTGACACGACTCCAAACTGAGACACTGACACTCTTCCAAATTAAGGCCTTGACACTACTCTTAACTCAGGCCCTGACACTGTCCATAATAAAGACCCTGACAAAAATCCCAACTTAGGCACTGACAATGTCCGTAACTAAGGCCCTGACACTATTCCCATCTCAGCCACTGACACTGTCCCTAACTATGGCCCTGACACTATTCCCAACGCAAGCACTGGTGCTGTCCCTAACTAAGGCACTGGCACTACTCCCAACTCGCCCTGGCGCTGTCCCTAACTAAGGCTCTGACACTACTCCCAATTCAGGCAATGACAGTGTCCCTAACTGAGGCAATGACACTACTCCCAACTCAAGCACTAAGGCTCTGGATCATTGTGATGACAAGCGCCATGGAGCATTGTGATGACAAGGGCCATGGAGAATTGTGATGACGGGTCCTGGAGCATTGTGGCGACAAGGGCCATGGAGCATTTTGATTACAGGGGTCATGGGGCATTGTGATGAAAGTGGTCATGGAGCACTGTGATTAAAGTGGTCATGGAACATTGTGATAAAAGTGGTCATGGAGCATTGTGATGAAAAGTGCTATGGAGCATTGGGATGACAGGGGTCATGGAGCATTGTGATGACAAATGCGTGGAGATTTGTGATGACGAGGACCATGGAGCATTGAGATTATAAGCATCATGCAGCATTGTGATGACAGGGGCCATGGAGCATTTTAATGACAAGAGACATGGAGCATTGTGATGACAGAAGTCATGGAGCATTGTGGTGACCAGCGGCATGGAGCATTGTGAAGAAAGGGGTACTGTAACATTGTGAAGAAAGGGTCAAGGAGCATTTTGATTACAAGGATCATGGAGCATTGTGATGACAAGGGTCATGGAGCATTGTGATGACAAGAGTCATGGAGACTTGTGATGACAGGGGGCATGGAGCTTTGTGATTTCACAGACATGTAGCATTTGAGACAATGGTCATGGAGCATTGTGATGAAAGGGGTCATGGAGCATTGTGATGATAAGGGCATGGAGCATTGTGATGACAATGGCATGTAGCATTGCGATGACAAAAGTCATGGAGCATTGTGATGACAGGGGTTATGGAGCATTGTGATGACAAGGGCGTGGAGCATTGTGATGACAGTGGTCATGGAACATTGTGACGATAAGGGCATCGAGCCGAGTTAGGGACAGTCTAGCGGCCTTGGGACTAAATTCAGTGCCTGAATTAGGCACAGCATAAGGTCTTCAGTTAGCATAAGAGGTAGGACATTAGCTCGGGACAGGTTTAGGGTAAAGGCTTGGAATCGTGTCAGGAAATGACCTAAGGAGAGTGTGAAGACCTTTGTTACTGAGACTCTCAGGGACTTATTCAGAAGCAGCGTTAGGGCTTCAGGTAGGCACAGCATCAGGGCCTGACTTAGGAAGAGCGACAGGGCCTGAGTGAGGCCTGATGTCAGGCCCTTAGCTGGGGACACTGTCAGGGAATGACTTAGGAGCAGCATCAGTGCCTCTGTTGGATCAGCTTTAGGCTCTTAGTTAAAGACATGACCGGAGCCCAAGTTAGTCACAGCGTCAAGGCCTCAGTTAGGGAAAGCTTCAGGGTCTGAGTTACAGACAGCCTCAGGTCTTCACTTAAAGACAGCGACAGGGCTTTCTTAGGGACAGTGTCAGGACCTTGGTTAGAAATGAGTCAGGATATTAGCTCAGGAGAGTGTCAGGATTTTAGTTATTGCTGGCAGCAGGGCCTATATTAAGGACAGATTCCGGGCCTTTGTTAGATTCAGTGTCATGGCCTTAGTTAGGAGTAGTCAGGGCCTTAGTTAGGGAGAGCATTAGGGTTTCAGTTAGCAGAAGATGCAGGAGATTATCTCGGGACAGAGTCAGGTCCCAGGCCAGAGATAGTGCAAGGAGATGACCAAGGGATAACGAGAAGACCTTAGTTATTGAGAGCATCAGGGCCTTAGTTAGCAGCAGCGTGAGCGCCTTAATCAGGACCAGCGCCAGGGCTGGATGTACGGACAGCGTCAGAGCCTAACTGAGGTACAGCAACAGGGCCTAAGTGAGGCCTATCTTTAGGGCCTGAGTAAGGGACAGTATCAGGGCATGACTTAGGAGCAGCATAAAGGCCTCTGTAGGATCAGCATTAGGGTCTTCGTTAAAGCTATTATCAGGGCCTCCGTTAGGGATAGCCTCAAGGCCTCACTTAGGGGCAGCGTCAGGGCTTACTTTGGGAAAGTTTCAGGACCTTGGTAAGACATGGGTCAGGCTATTAGCTCAGGATAATATCAGGTGTTCAGATATTGACGGCAGCAGGGCCTTAGTTAGAGGCAGTGTCAGGGCCTAAGTTAGGACTAGCATCAGAGCCTTTGTTAGGTACAGTGTCAGTGACTGAGTTAGGTGTAGTGTCAGAGCCTTAGTTGGGGACAGTGTCAGGGCCTGCATTAGGACGAGCCTCCAGGCCTCAGTTAGGGACAGGTTCACGGCCTCGGACCTAAATTCAGGGCCTCATTTAGGGACAGAATCAGGGATTTAGCTAGCATAAGGGGATCTACAGCTGAAAGCAACCTGAACACCACCACAAGCAGATGCAGAAGTGAACCATGCACGCTCCTATGAAGGAATATTCCACAGCAGTTGAGTACATTTTGTTTAAAGTTAGTAACACTACAAAAATTATGTTTTGAAGAAAACTATATTCAGAAGATGAAAGAATCTCGTTCTAAAGAATCTCTTTAGCTAATCTCGACATTAGCTAAAGAGAAGGTTAGGTTAAGGTCTAGGGAGAGTGTCAGGAAATGACCTAGGGATAGTGTCAAGACCTTAGTTACTTAGCACATCAGGACCTAATTTAGGAGCACTGAGTGTCAGGGCTTCGGGTAGGAACAGCGTCAGAGCCTGACTTAGGGAGTGGGACAGGGCCTGAGTGAGGCCTAGCGTCAGGGCCTTAGCTAGAGACAGTGTCAGGGCATGACTTAGGAGCAGCATAAGAGCCCCGGTAGGATCAGCCTCAGGGGCTATGTGAAAGATATTATCAGGGCCTCTGTTAGGGACAGCCTCAAGGCCTCACTTGGAGACAGCATCAGGGCTTCCTTAGGGACAGTTTCAGGACCTTGGTAAGAGATGGGTCAAGAAATTAGCTCAGGATAGTGTCAGGACTTTAGATATTGACGGCAGCAGGGCCTTAGTTAGGGACAGTGTCAGGCCCTGAATTAGGACGAACATCGAGGCCTTAGGTACGGACAGGGTCACAGCCTCGAGAGTAATTTTAGGTCCTTAGTTAAGGACAGCAGCAGGGCTGTAGTTAGCATAAGAGGCACGACATTTGCTAGGGACAGGGTCAGGTTATGGTCTAGGGATAGTGTCAGGAAAGGACCTAAGCATAGTGTCAAAACTTTAGTTACTGAGAGTATCAGATCCTTATTTAGAACCAGTGTCAGGGCTTCAGGTAGGGACAGCATCAGAGCCTGACTTAGGGAGAGCGACAGGGCCTGAGTGAGGCCTAGCGTCAGGCCCTTAGCTGAGGACACTGTCAGGGCATGACTTAGGAACAGAATCAGCGCCTCTGTTGGATCAGCCTTAGCGTCTTTGTTACAGATATGATCAGGGCCTGACTTAGTCACAGCTTCTAGGCCTCAGTTAGGGAAAGCTTCAGGGCCTGAGTTAGGGACAGCCTCAGTTCTTAACACAGGGACAGTGACAGGGCTTTCTTAGGGACAGTGTCAGGACCTTGGTTAGAAATATGTCAGGATATTAACTCAGGCTAGTGTCCAGTTTTTAGTTATTGCTGACAGCAGGGCCTATATTAGGGGCAAATTCTGAGCCTTACTTAGAGACAGTGTCAGGACCTGAGTTAGGACTAGCATCAGAGCCCTTGTAAAGTACAGTGTCAGGGACTGAGTTAGGTGTAGTGTCAGGGCTTTAGTTAGGGACAGTGTCAGCGCCTCAGTTAGGATGAGCCTCCAACCTCAGTTAGGGACAGGTTGACGGCCTCGGGACTAATTTCAGGCTCTTAGTTAGAGACAGCATCAGGGATTTAGTTAGCATAAGAGGCTCGACAATAGCTAAAGACAAGTTTAGGTTAAGATCTAGGGATAGTGTCAGGAAATGACCTAGGGATAGTGTCAAGACCATAGCTAATTAGAGCATCAGTGCCTAATTTAGGCCCAGTGTCAGGGCTTCAGGTAGGGACAGAGTCTTAGCCTGACGTAGGGAGAGCGACAGGGCCTGAGTGATGCCTAGAGTCAGGGCCTTAGCTACGGACAGTGTCAGGGCATGACATAGGATCAACATAAGGGTCTCTGTAAGATCAGCATTAGAGTTTAGTTAAAGACATTATCAGGACCTCTGTGAGGGACAGCCTCAGGGCCTCACTTAGGGACAGTGTCAGGGTCTGATTTAGGTGTACTGTCTGAGACCTAGTTAGGGACAGTGCTAGGGCCTGAGTTAGGATTAGTGTCAAGGCCTTATTTAGGACCAATTTCACGGCCTTAGTTTGGACTAGCATCAGAGCCATTGTTAGGAATCGTATGAGGGCCTGAGTTAGGCATACTATCAGGGCCTTAGTTAGGGACAGTTTTAGGGCCTGAGTTAGGATTAGTGTCAAGGCCTTATTTAGGACCAATTTTAGGGCTTTAGTTTGGACTAGCAACAAAGCCTTTGTTAGGTATCATGTCGGGGCCTCAGTTAGGTGTAGTGTCAGGGCCATTGTTAGGGACAGTATCAGGGCCTGACTTAGGAGAAGTTCAGGGCCTTAGCCAAGGAAAGTGTCAGGGCCTTAGTTAGGGACATTATCAGGGCCTGAATTAGCAGTAGTGTCCAAAGTCCTTAGTGAGGAGAGTAAGGAGTAAGTCAGGACTCAGGCCCTGACACTGTTCTTAAATAAGGCCCTGACATTACCTGGAACACAGGTCCTGATCTGATTCCTATCATAGGCGCTGATGTTGGACTTAACTAAGGCCCTGACACTGGTCCTAACTAAAGCTGTGACACTACTCTTAACTCAGGCCCTGACACTGTCCCTAACAAAGCCTCTGACACTACTCCTAAATCAGGCTCTGACACTGTCCCTAACTAAGGCCCTGACGTACACCTAACTCAGGCCCTGACACTGTCTCTAACTAAGGCCCTGATACTACTCCAAACTCAGCACTGACACTGTCACTAACTAAGGCCCTGACACTCTTCAGAGCTCACGCCCTAACACATCTCCTAAATCATGCCCTGACAATGTCCCTAACTAAGGCCCTGACACTACTCCTATCTCAAGCAATGACACTGTCCTTAACTTAGGCCTTGACTCTACTCCTGACTCAGGCACTGACACTGGCCCTAACTTAGTTCGTGACGCTACTCCTAACTAAGCAACTGACACTGTCCCTAACTAAGGCCCGGACACTACTCCTTACTCAGGCACTGATAATATCACTAACTAAGGCCGTGACACTACTCCCAAAATAGGCATTGAGACTGTCCCTAAATACGCCCTGACAGTACTCCCAACTCAGGCACTGACACTGTCCCTAACTAAGGCCCTGACAGTACTCCCAAACTACGCACTGACATTGTCCCTAACTAAGGTCTTGACATTACTCTCAACTCAGGCACTAACACTGTCCCTAACTAAGGACTTGACACTACTCTTAACTCAGGCCCTGGCACAGTCCCTAACAAAGGCCTGACACTACCCCCAACTCTGGCACTGAGAGTGTCCCTAACTACGGCCATCACACTACTCCTAACTCAGGCACTGACGCTGTCCCTAAGTAAGGCCCTGACACTACTCCCAACGCAGGCACTGACGGTGTCCCTAACTAAGGCTCTGACACTACTCCCAACGCAGGCACTGACGGTGTCCCTTACTAAGTCTCTGACACTACTCCCAACACAGGCATTGACACTGTCCCTAACTAAGGCCCTCACACTACTACTTACTTAGGCATTGACACGCTACCTAAGGCCCTGAGACTACTTCTACCTCAGACCCTGACACTGTCCCTAACGAAGGGCCTGATACTACTCCCAACGCAGGCACTGACGGTGTCCCTTACTAAGTCTCTGACACTACTCCCAACACAGGCATTGACACTGTCCCTAACTAAGGCCCTCACACTACTACTTACTTAGGCATTGGCACGCTACCTAACTAAGGCCCTGAGACTACTTCTACCTCAGACCCTGACACTGTCCCTAACTAAGGCTCTGACACTACTCCCAACGCAGGCACTGACGGTGTCCCTTACTAAGTCTCTGACACTACTCCCAACACAGGCATTGACACTATCCCTAACTAAGGCCCTCACACTACTACTTACTTAGGCATTGACACGCTACCTAACTAAGGCCCTGAGACTACTTCTACCTCAGACCCTGACACTGTCCCTAACGAAGGGCCTGATACTACTCCCAACACAGGCACTGACACTCTCCCTCACTAAGGTCTTGACACTACTTTTAACTCATGCCCTGATGCTGTCCCCAGAAAAGACCCTGAGACTATTCCCAACACAGGCACTGACACTCTCCCTAACTAAGACCCTGACACTACTCCCATTGCAGCCACTGACACTGTCCCAAATGCCCTGACACTACTTCCTACTCAGGCACTGACACTGTCCCTAACTAGGCCCTGACACTACTCCCAACTCAGGCCCTGACACTGTCCCTAACTAAGGCCCTGACATAACTCCCAACTCTGGCACTGACACTTTCTCTAACTAAGGCCCTGAAACTACTCCCAACTCAGGCACTGACCCTGTCCCTAACTAGGCCCTGACACTACTCCCAACTCAGGCACTGACACTGTCCCTAACTAAGGCCCTGACATAACTGCCAAACCCGGCACTGACACTTTCTCTAACTAAGGCCCTGAAACTACTCACAACTCAGGCCCTGACACTGTTCCTAACTACCGGTCTCAGACTACTCCTAACTTAGGCGCTGACACTATTCCTAACACAGTCACTGACACTGTCCCTAACTAAGGTCCTGAGACTATTCTTAACTCAGTCCCTGACACTGTCCATAACTTAAGCCACGTCACTACTCCCAACTCAGGCACTGAGGCTGTTCCTAACTAAGGGTCTGACACGACTCCAAACTGAGACACTGACACTCTTCCAAATTAAGGCCTTGACACTACTCTTAACTCAGGCCCTGACACTGTCCATAATAAAGACCCTGACAAAAATCCCAACTTAGGCACTGACAATGTCCGTAACTAAGGCCCTGACACTATTCCCATCTCAGCCACTGACACTGTCCCTAACTATGGCCCTGACACTATTCCCAACGCAAGCACTGGTGCTGTCCCTAACTAAGGCACTGGCACTACTCCCAACTCGCCCTGGCGCTGTCCCTAACTAAGGCTCTGACACTACTCCCAATTCAGGCAATGACAGTGTCCCTAACTGAGGCAATGACACTACTCCCAACTCAAGCACTAAGGCTCTGGATCATTGTGATGACAAGCGCCATGGAGCATTGTGATGACAAGGGCCATGGAGAATTGTGATGACGGGTCCTGGAGCATTGTGGCGACAAGGGCCATGGAGCATTTTGATTACAGGGGTCATGGGGCATTGTGATGAAAGTGGTCATGGAGCACTGTGATTAAAGTGGTCATGGAACATTGTGATAAAAGTGGTCATGGAGCATTGTGATGAAAAGTGCTATGGAGCATTGGGATGACAGGGGTCATGGAGCATTGTGATGACAAATGCGTGGAGATTTGTGATGACGAGGACCATGGAGCATTGAGATTATAAGCATCATGCAGCATTGTGATGACAGGGGCCATGGAGCATTTTAATGACAAGAGACATGGAGCATTGTGATGACAGAAGTCATGGAGCATTGTGGTGACCAGCGGCATGGAGCATTGTGAAGAAAGGGGTACTGTAACATTGTGAAGAAAGGGTCAAGGAGCATTTTGATTACAAGGATCATGGAGCATTGTGATGACAAGGGTCATGGAGCATTGTGATGACAAGAGTCATGGAGACTTGTGATGACAGGGGGCATGGAGCTTTGTGATTTCACAGACATGTAGCATTTGAGACAATGGTCATGGAGCATTGTGATGAAAGGGGTCATGGAGCATTGTGATGATAAGGGCATGGAGCATTGTGATGACAATGGCATGTAGCATTGCGATGACAAAAGTCATGGAGCATTGTGATGACAGGGGTTATGGAGCATTGTGATGACAAGGGCGTGGAGCATTGTGATGACAGTGGTCATGGAACATTGTGACGATAAGGGCATCGAGCCGAGTTAGGGACAGTCTAGCGGCCTTGGGACTAAATTCAGTGCCTGAATTAGGCACAGCATAAGGTCTTCAGTTAGCATAAGAGGTAGGACATTAGCTCGGGACAGGTTTAGGGTAAAGGCTTGGAATCGTGTCAGGAAATGACCTAAGGAGAGTGTGAAGACCTTTGTTACTGAGACTCTCAGGGACTTATTCAGAAGCAGCGTTAGGGCTTCAGGTAGGCACAGCATCAGGGCCTGACTTAGGAAGAGCGACAGGGCCTGAGTGAGGCCTGATGTCAGGCCCTTAGCTGGGGACACTGTCAGGGAATGACTTAGGAGCAGCATCAGTGCCTCTGTTGGATCAGCTTTAGGCTCTTAGTTAAAGACATGACCGGAGCCCAAGTTAGTCACAGCGTCAAGGCCTCAGTTAGGGAAAGCTTCAGGGTCTGAGTTACAGACAGCCTCAGGTCTTCACTTAAAGACAGCGACAGGGCTTTCTTAGGGACAGTGTCAGGACCTTGGTTAGAAATGAGTCAGGATATTAGCTCAGGAGAGTGTCAGGATTTTAGTTATTGCTGGCAGCAGGGCCTATATTAAGGACAGATTCCGGGCCTTTGTTAGATTCAGTGTCATGGCCTTAGTTAGGAGTAGTCAGGGCCTTAGTTAGGGAGAGCATTAGGGTTTCAGTTAGCAGAAGATGCAGGAGATTATCTCGGGACAGAGTCAGGTCCCAGGCCAGAGATAGTGCAAGGAGATGACCAAGGGATAACGAGAAGACCTTAGTTATTGAGAGCATCAGGGCCTTAGTTAGCAGCAGCGTGAGCGCCTTAATCAGGACCAGCGCCAGGGCTGGATGTACGGACAGCGTCAGAGCCTAACTGAGGTACAGCAACAGGGCCTAAGTGAGGCCTATCTTTAGGGCCTGAGTAAGGGACAGTATCAGGGCATGACTTAGGAGCAGCATAAAGGCCTCTGTAGGATCAGCATTAGGGTCTTCGTTAAAGCTATTATCAGGGCCTCCGTTAGGGATAGCCTCAAGGCCTCACTTAGGGGCAGCGTCAGGGCTTACTTTGGGAAAGTTTCAGGACCTTGGTAAGACATGGGTCAGGCTATTAGCTCAGGATAATATCAGGTGTTCAGATATTGACGGCAGCAGGGCCTTAGTTAGAGGCAGTGTCAGGGCCTAAGTTAGGACTAGCATCAGAGCCTTTGTTAGGTACAGTGTCAGTGACTGAGTTAGGTGTAGTGTCAGAGCCTTAGTTGGGGACAGTGTCAGGGCCTGCATTAGGACGAGCCTCCAGGCCTCAGTTAGGGACAGGTTCACGGCCTCGGACCTAAATTCAGGGCCTCATTTAGGGACAGAATCAGGGATTTAGCTAGCATAAGGGGATCTACAGCTGAAAGCAACCTGAACACCACCACAAGCAGATGCAGAAGTGAACCATGCACGCTCCTATGAAGGAATATTCCACAGCAGTTGAGTACATTTTGTTTAAAGTTAGTAACACTACAAAAATTATGTTTTGAAGAAAACTATATTCAGAAGATGAAAGAATCTCGTTCTAAAGAATCTCTTTAGCTAATCTCGACATTAGCTAAAGAGAAGGTTAGGTTAAGGTCTAGGGAGAGTGTCAGGAAATGACCTAGGGATAGTGTCAAGACCTTAGTTACTTAGCACATCAGGACCTAATTTAGGAGCACTGAGTGTCAGGGCTTCGGGTAGGAACAGCGTCAGAGCCTGACTTAGGGAGTGGGACAGGGCCTGAGTGAGGCCTAGCGTCAGGGCCTTAGCTAGAGACAGTGTCAGGGCATGACTTAGGAGCAGCATAAGAGCCCCGGTAGGATCAGCCTCAGGGGCTATGTGAAAGATATTATCAGGGCCTCTGTTAGGGACAGCCTCAAGGCCTCACTTGGAGACAGCATCAGGGCTTCCTTAGGGACAGTTTCAGGACCTTGGTAAGAGATGGGTCAAGAAATTAGCTCAGGATAGTGTCAGGACTTTAGATATTGACGGCAGCAGGGCCTTAGTTAGGGACAGTGTCAGGCCCTGAATTAGGACGAACATCGAGGCCTTAGGTACGGACAGGGTCACAGCCTCGAGAGTAATTTTAGGTCCTTAGTTAAGGACAGCAGCAGGGCTGTAGTTAGCATAAGAGGCACGACATTTGCTAGGGACAGGGTCAGGTTATGGTCTAGGGATAGTGTCAGGAAAGGACCTAAGCATAGTGTCAAAACTTTAGTTACTGAGAGTATCAGATCCTTATTTAGAACCAGTGTCAGGGCTTCAGGTAGGGACAGCATCAGAGCCTGACTTAGGGAGAGCGACAGGGCCTGAGTGAGGCCTAGCGTCAGGCCCTTAGCTGAGGACACTGTCAGGGCATGACTTAGGAACAGAATCAGCGCCTCTGTTGGATCAGCCTTAGCGTCTTTGTTACAGATATGATCAGGGCCTGACTTAGTCACAGCTTCTAGGCCTCAGTTAGGGAAAGCTTCAGGGCCTGAGTTAGGGACAGCCTCAGTTCTTAACACAGGGACAGTGACAGGGCTTTCTTAGGGACAGTGTCAGGACCTTGGTTAGAAATATGTCAGGATATTAACTCAGGCTAGTGTCCAGTTTTTAGTTATTGCTGACAGCAGGGCCTATATTAGGGGCAAATTCTGAGCCTTACTTAGAGACAGTGTCAGGACCTGAGTTAGGACTAGCATCAGAGCCCTTGTAAAGTACAGTGTCAGGGACTGAGTTAGGTGTAGTGTCAGGGCTTTAGTTAGGGACAGTGTCAGCGCCTCAGTTAGGATGAGCCTCCAACCTCAGTTAGGGACAGGTTGACGGCCTCGGGACTAATTTCAGGCTCTTAGTTAGAGACAGCATCAGGGATTTAGTTAGCATAAGAGGCTCGACAATAGCTAAAGACAAGTTTAGGTTAAGATCTAGGGATAGTGTCAGGAAATGACCTAGGGATAGTGTCAAGACCATAGCTAATTAGAGCATCAGTGCCTAATTTAGGCCCAGTGTCAGGGCTTCAGGTAGGGACAGAGTCTTAGCCTGACGTAGGGAGAGCGACAGGGCCTGAGTGATGCCTAGAGTCAGGGCCTTAGCTACGGACAGTGTCAGGGCATGACATAGGATCAACATAAGGGTCTCTGTAAGATCAGCATTAGAGTTTAGTTAAAGACATTATCAGGACCTCTGTGAGGGACAGCCTCAGGGCCTCACTTAGGGACAGTGTCAGGGTCTGATTTAGGTGTACTGTCTGAGACCTAGTTAGGGACAGTGCTAGGGCCTGAGTTAGGATTAGTGTCAAGGCCTTATTTAGGACCAATTTCACGGCCTTAGTTTGGACTAGCATCAGAGCCATTGTTAGGAATCGTATGAGGGCCTGAGTTAGGCATACTATCAGGGCCTTAGTTAGGGACAGTTTTAGGGCCTGAGTTAGGATTAGTGTCAAGGCCTTATTTAGGACCAATTTTAGGGCTTTAGTTTGGACTAGCAACAAAGCCTTTGTTAGGTATCATGTCGGGGCCTCAGTTAGGTGTAGTGTCAGGGCCATTGTTAGGGACAGTATCAGGGCCTGACTTAGGAGAAGTTCAGGGCCTTAGCCAAGGAAAGTGTCAGGGCCTTAGTTAGGGACATTATCAGGGCCTGAATTAGCAGTAGTGTCCAAAGTCCTTAGTGAGGAGAGTAAGGAGTAAGTCAGGACTCAGGCCCTGACACTGTTCTTAAATAAGGCCCTGACATTACCTGGAACACAGGTCCTGATCTGATTCCTATCATAGGCGCTGATGTTGGACTTAACTAAGGCCCTGACACTGGTCCTAACTAAAGCTGTGACACTACTCTTAACTCAGGCCCTGACACTGTCCCTAACAAAGCCTCTGACACTACTCCTAAATCAGGCTCTGACACTGTCCCTAACTAAGGCCCTGACGTACACCTAACTCAGGCCCTGACACTGTCTCTAACTAAGGCCCTGATACTACTCCAAACTCAGCACTGACACTGTCACTAACTAAGGCCCTGACACTCTTCAGAGCTCACGCCCTAACACATCTCCTAAATCATGCCCTGACAATGTCCCTAACTAAGGCCCTGACACTACTCCTATCTCAAGCAATGACACTGTCCTTAACTTAGGCCTTGACTCTACTCCTGACTCAGGCACTGACACTGGCCCTAACTTAGTTCGTGACGCTACTCCTAACTAAGCAACTGACACTGTCCCTAACTAAGGCCCGGACACTACTCCTTACTCAGGCACTGATAATATCACTAACTAAGGCCGTGACACTACTCCCAAAATAGGCATTGAGACTGTCCCTAAATACGCCCTGACAGTACTCCCAACTCAGGCACTGACACTGTCCCTAACTAAGGCCCTGACAGTACTCCCAAACTACGCACTGACATTGTCCCTAACTAAGGTCTTGACATTACTCTCAACTCAGGCACTAACACTGTCCCTAACTAAGGACTTGACACTACTCTTAACTCAGGCCCTGGCACAGTCCCTAACAAAGGCCTGACACTACCCCCAACTCTGGCACTGAGAGTGTCCCTAACTACGGCCATCACACTACTCCTAACTCAGGCACTGACGCTGTCCCTAAGTAAGGCCCTGACACTACTCCCAACGCAGGCACTGACGGTGTCCCTAACTAAGGCTCTGACACTACTCCCAACGCAGGCACTGACGGTGTCCCTTACTAAGTCTCTGACACTACTCCCAACACAGGCATTGACACTGTCCCTAACTAAGGCCCTCACACTACTACTTACTTAGGCATTGACACGCTACCTAAGGCCCTGAGACTACTTCTACCTCAGACCCTGACACTGTCCCTAACGAAGGGCCTGATACTACTCCCAACGCAGGCACTGACGGTGTCCCTTACTAAGTCTCTGACACTACTCCCAACACAGGCATTGACACTGTCCCTAACTAAGGCCCTCACACTACTACTTACTTAGGCATTGGCACGCTACCTAACTAAGGCCCTGAGACTACTTCTACCTCAGACCCTGACACTGTCCCTAACTAAGGCTCTGACACTACTCCCAACGCAGGCACTGACGGTGTCCCTTACTAAGTCTCTGACACTACTCCCAACACAGGCATTGACACTATCCCTAACTAAGGCCCTCACACTACTACTTACTTAGGCATTGACACGCTACCTAACTAAGGCCCTGAGACTACTTCTACCTCAGACCCTGACACTGTCCCTAACGAAGGGCCTGATACTACTCCCAACACAGGCACTGACACTCTCCCTCACTAAGGTCTTGACACTACTTTTAACTCATGCCCTGATGCTGTCCCCAGAAAAGACCCTGAGACTATTCCCAACACAGGCACTGACACTCTCCCTAACTAAGACCCTGACACTACTCCCATTGCAGCCACTGACACTGTCCCAAATGCCCTGACACTACTTCCTACTCAGGCACTGACACTGTCCCTAACTAGGCCCTGACACTACTCCCAACTCAGGCCCTGACACTGTCCCTAACTAAGGCCCTGACATAACTCCCAACTCTGGCACTGACACTTTCTCTAACTAAGGCCCTGAAACTACTCCCAACTCAGGCACTGACCCTGTCCCTAACTAGGCCCTGACACTACTCCCAACTCAGGCACTGACACTGTCCCTAACTAAGGCCCTGACATAACTGCCAAACCCGGCACTGACACTTTCTCTAACTAAGGCCCTGAAACTACTCACAACTCAGGCCCTGACACTGTTCCTAACTACCGGTCTCAGACTACTCCTAACTTAGGCGCTGACACTATTCCTAACACAGTCACTGACACTGTCCCTAACTAAGGTCCTGAGACTATTCTTAACTCAGTCCCTGACACTGTCCATAACTTAAGCCACGTCACTACTCCCAACTCAGGCACTGAGGCTGTTCCTAACTAAGGGTCTGACACGACTCCAAACTGAGACACTGACACTCTTCCAAATTAAGGCCTTGACACTACTCTTAACTCAGGCCCTGACACTGTCCATAATAAAGACCCTGACAAAAATCCCAACTTAGGCACTGACAATGTCCGTAACTAAGGCCCTGACACTATTCCCATCTCAGCCACTGACACTGTCCCTAACTATGGCCCTGACACTATTCCCAACGCAAGCACTGGTGCTGTCCCTAACTAAGGCACTGGCACTACTCCCAACTCGCCCTGGCGCTGTCCCTAACTAAGGCTCTGACACTACTCCCAATTCAGGCAATGACAGTGTCCCTAACTGAGGCAATGACACTACTCCCAACTCAAGCACTAAGGCTCTGGATCATTGTGATGACAAGCGCCATGGAGCATTGTGATGACAAGGGCCATGGAGAATTGTGATGACGGGTCCTGGAGCATTGTGGCGACAAGGGCCATGGAGCATTTTGATTACAGGGGTCATGGGGCATTGTGATGAAAGTGGTCATGGAGCACTGTGATTAAAGTGGTCATGGAACATTGTGATAAAAGTGGTCATGGAGCATTGTGATGAAAAGTGCTATGGAGCATTGGGATGACAGGGGTCATGGAGCATTGTGATGACAAATGCGTGGAGATTTGTGATGACGAGGACCATGGAGCATTGAGATTATAAGCATCATGCAGCATTGTGATGACAGGGGCCATGGAGCATTTTAATGACAAGAGACATGGAGCATTGTGATGACAGAAGTCATGGAGCATTGTGGTGACCAGCGGCATGGAGCATTGTGAAGAAAGGGGTACTGTAACATTGTGAAGAAAGGGTCAAGGAGCATTTTGATTACAAGGATCATGGAGCATTGTGATGACAAGGGTCATGGAGCATTGTGATGACAAGAGTCATGGAGACTTGTGATGACAGGGGGCATGGAGCTTTGTGATTTCACAGACATGTAGCATTTGAGACAATGGTCATGGAGCATTGTGATGAAAGGGGTCATGGAGCATTGTGATGATAAGGGCATGGAGCATTGTGATGACAATGGCATGTAGCATTGCGATGACAAAAGTCATGGAGCATTGTGATGACAGGGGTTATGGAGCATTGTGATGACAAGGGCGTGGAGCATTGTGATGACAGTGGTCATGGAACATTGTGACGATAAGGGCATCGAGCCGAGTTAGGGACAGTCTAGCGGCCTTGGGACTAAATTCAGTGCCTGAATTAGGCACAGCATAAGGTCTTCAGTTAGCATAAGAGGTAGGACATTAGCTCGGGACAGGTTTAGGGTAAAGGCTTGGAATCGTGTCAGGAAATGACCTAAGGAGAGTGTGAAGACCTTTGTTACTGAGACTCTCAGGGACTTATTCAGAAGCAGCGTTAGGGCTTCAGGTAGGCACAGCATCAGGGCCTGACTTAGGAAGAGCGACAGGGCCTGAGTGAGGCCTGATGTCAGGCCCTTAGCTGGGGACACTGTCAGGGAATGACTTAGGAGCAGCATCAGTGCCTCTGTTGGATCAGCTTTAGGCTCTTAGTTAAAGACATGACCGGAGCCCAAGTTAGTCACAGCGTCAAGGCCTCAGTTAGGGAAAGCTTCAGGGTCTGAGTTACAGACAGCCTCAGGTCTTCACTTAAAGACAGCGACAGGGCTTTCTTAGGGACAGTGTCAGGACCTTGGTTAGAAATGAGTCAGGATATTAGCTCAGGAGAGTGTCAGGATTTTAGTTATTGCTGGCAGCAGGGCCTATATTAAGGACAGATTCCGGGCCTTTGTTAGATTCAGTGTCATGGCCTTAGTTAGGAGTAGTCAGGGCCTTAGTTAGGGAGAGCATTAGGGTTTCAGTTAGCAGAAGATGCAGGAGATTATCTCGGGACAGAGTCAGGTCCCAGGCCAGAGATAGTGCAAGGAGATGACCAAGGGATAACGAGAAGACCTTAGTTATTGAGAGCATCAGGGCCTTAGTTAGCAGCAGCGTGAGCGCCTTAATCAGGACCAGCGCCAGGGCTGGATGTACGGACAGCGTCAGAGCCTAACTGAGGTACAGCAACAGGGCCTAAGTGAGGCCTATCTTTAGGGCCTGAGTAAGGGACAGTATCAGGGCATGACTTAGGAGCAGCATAAAGGCCTCTGTAGGATCAGCATTAGGGTCTTCGTTAAAGCTATTATCAGGGCCTCCGTTAGGGATAGCCTCAAGGCCTCACTTAGGGGCAGCGTCAGGGCTTACTTTGGGAAAGTTTCAGGACCTTGGTAAGACATGGGTCAGGCTATTAGCTCAGGATAATATCAGGTGTTCAGATATTGACGGCAGCAGGGCCTTAGTTAGAGGCAGTGTCAGGGCCTAAGTTAGGACTAGCATCAGAGCCTTTGTTAGGTACAGTGTCAGTGACTGAGTTAGGTGTAGTGTCAGAGCCTTAGTTGGGGACAGTGTCAGGGCCTGCATTAGGACGAGCCTCCAGGCCTCAGTTAGGGACAGGTTCACGGCCTCGGACCTAAATTCAGGGCCTCATTTAGGGACAGAATCAGGGATTTAGCTAGCATAAGGGGATCTACAGCTGAAAGCAACCTGAACACCACCACAAGCAGATGCAGAAGTGAACCATGCACGCTCCTATGAAGGAATATTCCACAGCAGTTGAGTACATTTTGTTTAAAGTTAGTAACACTACAAAAATTATGTTTTGAAGAAAACTATATTCAGAAGATGAAAGAATCTCGTTCTAAAGAATCTCTTTAGCTAATCTCGACATTAGCTAAAGAGAAGGTTAGGTTAAGGTCTAGGGAGAGTGTCAGGAAATGACCTAGGGATAGTGTCAAGACCTTAGTTACTTAGCACATCAGGACCTAATTTAGGAGCACTGAGTGTCAGGGCTTCGGGTAGGAACAGCGTCAGAGCCTGACTTAGGGAGTGGGACAGGGCCTGAGTGAGGCCTAGCGTCAGGGCCTTAGCTAGAGACAGTGTCAGGGCATGACTTAGGAGCAGCATAAGAGCCCCGGTAGGATCAGCCTCAGGGGCTATGTGAAAGATATTATCAGGGCCTCTGTTAGGGACAGCCTCAAGGCCTCACTTGGAGACAGCATCAGGGCTTCCTTAGGGACAGTTTCAGGACCTTGGTAAGAGATGGGTCAAGAAATTAGCTCAGGATAGTGTCAGGACTTTAGATATTGACGGCAGCAGGGCCTTAGTTAGGGACAGTGTCAGGCCCTGAATTAGGACGAACATCGAGGCCTTAGGTACGGACAGGGTCACAGCCTCGAGAGTAATTTTAGGTCCTTAGTTAAGGACAGCAGCAGGGCTGTAGTTAGCATAAGAGGCACGACATTTGCTAGGGACAGGGTCAGGTTATGGTCTAGGGATAGTGTCAGGAAAGGACCTAAGCATAGTGTCAAAACTTTAGTTACTGAGAGTATCAGATCCTTATTTAGAACCAGTGTCAGGGCTTCAGGTAGGGACAGCATCAGAGCCTGACTTAGGGAGAGCGACAGGGCCTGAGTGAGGCCTAGCGTCAGGCCCTTAGCTGAGGACACTGTCAGGGCATGACTTAGGAACAGAATCAGCGCCTCTGTTGGATCAGCCTTAGCGTCTTTGTTACAGATATGATCAGGGCCTGACTTAGTCACAGCTTCTAGGCCTCAGTTAGGGAAAGCTTCAGGGCCTGAGTTAGGGACAGCCTCAGTTCTTAACACAGGGACAGTGACAGGGCTTTCTTAGGGACAGTGTCAGGACCTTGGTTAGAAATATGTCAGGATATTAACTCAGGCTAGTGTCCAGTTTTTAGTTATTGCTGACAGCAGGGCCTATATTAGGGGCAAATTCTGAGCCTTACTTAGAGACAGTGTCAGGACCTGAGTTAGGACTAGCATCAGAGCCCTTGTAAAGTACAGTGTCAGGGACTGAGTTAGGTGTAGTGTCAGGGCTTTAGTTAGGGACAGTGTCAGCGCCTCAGTTAGGATGAGCCTCCAACCTCAGTTAGGGACAGGTTGACGGCCTCGGGACTAATTTCAGGCTCTTAGTTAGAGACAGCATCAGGGATTTAGTTAGCATAAGAGGCTCGACAATAGCTAAAGACAAGTTTAGGTTAAGATCTAGGGATAGTGTCAGGAAATGACCTAGGGATAGTGTCAAGACCATAGCTAATTAGAGCATCAGTGCCTAATTTAGGCCCAGTGTCAGGGCTTCAGGTAGGGACAGAGTCTTAGCCTGACGTAGGGAGAGCGACAGGGCCTGAGTGATGCCTAGAGTCAGGGCCTTAGCTACGGACAGTGTCAGGGCATGACATAGGATCAACATAAGGGTCTCTGTAAGATCAGCATTAGAGTTTAGTTAAAGACATTATCAGGACCTCTGTGAGGGACAGCCTCAGGGCCTCACTTAGGGACAGTGTCAGGGTCTGATTTAGGTGTACTGTCTGAGACCTAGTTAGGGACAGTGCTAGGGCCTGAGTTAGGATTAGTGTCAAGGCCTTATTTAGGACCAATTTCACGGCCTTAGTTTGGACTAGCATCAGAGCCATTGTTAGGAATCGTATGAGGGCCTGAGTTAGGCATACTATCAGGGCCTTAGTTAGGGACAGTTTTAGGGCCTGAGTTAGGATTAGTGTCAAGGCCTTATTTAGGACCAATTTTAGGGCTTTAGTTTGGACTAGCAACAAAGCCTTTGTTAGGTATCATGTCGGGGCCTCAGTTAGGTGTAGTGTCAGGGCCATTGTTAGGGACAGTATCAGGGCCTGACTTAGGAGAAGTTCAGGGCCTTAGCCAAGGAAAGTGTCAGGGCCTTAGTTAGGGACATTATCAGGGCCTGAATTAGCAGTAGTGTCCAAAGTCCTTAGTGAGGAGAGTAAGGAGTAAGTCAGGACTCAGGCCCTGACACTGTTCTTAAATAAGGCCCTGACATTACCTGGAACACAGGTCCTGATCTGATTCCTATCATAGGCGCTGATGTTGGACTTAACTAAGGCCCTGACACTGGTCCTAACTAAAGCTGTGACACTACTCTTAACTCAGGCCCTGACACTGTCCCTAACAAAGCCTCTGACACTACTCCTAAATCAGGCTCTGACACTGTCCCTAACTAAGGCCCTGACGTACACCTAACTCAGGCCCTGACACTGTCTCTAACTAAGGCCCTGATACTACTCCAAACTCAGCACTGACACTGTCACTAACTAAGGCCCTGACACTCTTCAGAGCTCACGCCCTAACACATCTCCTAAATCATGCCCTGACAATGTCCCTAACTAAGGCCCTGACACTACTCCTATCTCAAGCAATGACACTGTCCTTAACTTAGGCCTTGACTCTACTCCTGACTCAGGCACTGACACTGGCCCTAACTTAGTTCGTGACGCTACTCCTAACTAAGCAACTGACACTGTCCCTAACTAAGGCCCGGACACTACTCCTTACTCAGGCACTGATAATATCACTAACTAAGGCCGTGACACTACTCCCAAAATAGGCATTGAGACTGTCCCTAAATACGCCCTGACAGTACTCCCAACTCAGGCACTGACACTGTCCCTAACTAAGGCCCTGACAGTACTCCCAAACTACGCACTGACATTGTCCCTAACTAAGGTCTTGACATTACTCTCAACTCAGGCACTAACACTGTCCCTAACTAAGGACTTGACACTACTCTTAACTCAGGCCCTGGCACAGTCCCTAACAAAGGCCTGACACTACCCCCAACTCTGGCACTGAGAGTGTCCCTAACTACGGCCATCACACTACTCCTAACTCAGGCACTGACGCTGTCCCTAAGTAAGGCCCTGACACTACTCCCAACGCAGGCACTGACGGTGTCCCTAACTAAGGCTCTGACACTACTCCCAACGCAGGCACTGACGGTGTCCCTTACTAAGTCTCTGACACTACTCCCAACACAGGCATTGACACTGTCCCTAACTAAGGCCCTCACACTACTACTTACTTAGGCATTGACACGCTACCTAAGGCCCTGAGACTACTTCTACCTCAGACCCTGACACTGTCCCTAACGAAGGGCCTGATACTACTCCCAACGCAGGCACTGACGGTGTCCCTTACTAAGTCTCTGACACTACTCCCAACACAGGCATTGACACTGTCCCTAACTAAGGCCCTCACACTACTACTTACTTAGGCATTGGCACGCTACCTAACTAAGGCCCTGAGACTACTTCTACCTCAGACCCTGACACTGTCCCTAACTAAGGCTCTGACACTACTCCCAACGCAGGCACTGACGGTGTCCCTTACTAAGTCTCTGACACTACTCCCAACACAGGCATTGACACTATCCCTAACTAAGGCCCTCACACTACTACTTACTTAGGCATTGACACGCTACCTAACTAAGGCCCTGAGACTACTTCTACCTCAGACCCTGACACTGTCCCTAACGAAGGGCCTGATACTACTCCCAACACAGGCACTGACACTCTCCCTCACTAAGGTCTTGACACTACTTTTAACTCATGCCCTGATGCTGTCCCCAGAAAAGACCCTGAGACTATTCCCAACACAGGCACTGACACTCTCCCTAACTAAGACCCTGACACTACTCCCATTGCAGCCACTGACACTGTCCCAAATGCCCTGACACTACTTCCTACTCAGGCACTGACACTGTCCCTAACTAGGCCCTGACACTACTCCCAACTCAGGCCCTGACACTGTCCCTAACTAAGGCCCTGACATAACTCCCAACTCTGGCACTGACACTTTCTCTAACTAAGGCCCTGAAACTACTCCCAACTCAGGCACTGACCCTGTCCCTAACTAGGCCCTGACACTACTCCCAACTCAGGCACTGACACTGTCCCTAACTAAGGCCCTGACATAACTGCCAAACCCGGCACTGACACTTTCTCTAACTAAGGCCCTGAAACTACTCACAACTCAGGCCCTGACACTGTTCCTAACTACCGGTCTCAGACTACTCCTAACTTAGGCGCTGACACTATTCCTAACACAGTCACTGACACTGTCCCTAACTAAGGTCCTGAGACTATTCTTAACTCAGTCCCTGACACTGTCCATAACTTAAGCCACGTCACTACTCCCAACTCAGGCACTGAGGCTGTTCCTAACTAAGGGTCTGACACGACTCCAAACTGAGACACTGACACTCTTCCAAATTAAGGCCTTGACACTACTCTTAACTCAGGCCCTGACACTGTCCATAATAAAGACCCTGACAAAAATCCCAACTTAGGCACTGACAATGTCCGTAACTAAGGCCCTGACACTATTCCCATCTCAGCCACTGACACTGTCCCTAACTATGGCCCTGACACTATTCCCAACGCAAGCACTGGTGCTGTCCCTAACTAAGGCACTGGCACTACTCCCAACTCGCCCTGGCGCTGTCCCTAACTAAGGCTCTGACACTACTCCCAATTCAGGCAATGACAGTGTCCCTAACTGAGGCAATGACACTACTCCCAACTCAAGCACTAAGGCTCTGGATCATTGTGATGACAAGCGCCATGGAGCATTGTGATGACAAGGGCCATGGAGAATTGTGATGACGGGTCCTGGAGCATTGTGGCGACAAGGGCCATGGAGCATTTTGATTACAGGGGTCATGGGGCATTGTGATGAAAGTGGTCATGGAGCACTGTGATTAAAGTGGTCATGGAACATTGTGATAAAAGTGGTCATGGAGCATTGTGATGAAAAGTGCTATGGAGCATTGGGATGACAGGGGTCATGGAGCATTGTGATGACAAATGCGTGGAGATTTGTGATGACGAGGACCATGGAGCATTGAGATTATAAGCATCATGCAGCATTGTGATGACAGGGGCCATGGAGCATTTTAATGACAAGAGACATGGAGCATTGTGATGACAGAAGTCATGGAGCATTGTGGTGACCAGCGGCATGGAGCATTGTGAAGAAAGGGGTACTGTAACATTGTGAAGAAAGGGTCAAGGAGCATTTTGATTACAAGGATCATGGAGCATTGTGATGACAAGGGTCATGGAGCATTGTGATGACAAGAGTCATGGAGACTTGTGATGACAGGGGGCATGGAGCTTTGTGATTTCACAGACATGTAGCATTTGAGACAATGGTCATGGAGCATTGTGATGAAAGGGGTCATGGAGCATTGTGATGATAAGGGCATGGAGCATTGTGATGACAATGGCATGTAGCATTGCGATGACAAAAGTCATGGAGCATTGTGATGACAGGGGTTATGGAGCATTGTGATGACAAGGGCGTGGAGCATTGTGATGACAGTGGTCATGGAACATTGTGACGATAAGGGCATCGAGCCGAGTTAGGGACAGTCTAGCGGCCTTGGGACTAAATTCAGTGCCTGAATTAGGCACAGCATAAGGTCTTCAGTTAGCATAAGAGGTAGGACATTAGCTCGGGACAGGTTTAGGGTAAAGGCTTGGAATCGTGTCAGGAAATGACCTAAGGAGAGTGTGAAGACCTTTGTTACTGAGACTCTCAGGGACTTATTCAGAAGCAGCGTTAGGGCTTCAGGTAGGCACAGCATCAGGGCCTGACTTAGGAAGAGCGACAGGGCCTGAGTGAGGCCTGATGTCAGGCCCTTAGCTGGGGACACTGTCAGGGAATGACTTAGGAGCAGCATCAGTGCCTCTGTTGGATCAGCTTTAGGCTCTTAGTTAAAGACATGACCGGAGCCCAAGTTAGTCACAGCGTCAAGGCCTCAGTTAGGGAAAGCTTCAGGGTCTGAGTTACAGACAGCCTCAGGTCTTCACTTAAAGACAGCGACAGGGCTTTCTTAGGGACAGTGTCAGGACCTTGGTTAGAAATGAGTCAGGATATTAGCTCAGGAGAGTGTCAGGATTTTAGTTATTGCTGGCAGCAGGGCCTATATTAAGGACAGATTCCGGGCCTTTGTTAGATTCAGTGTCATGGCCTTAGTTAGGAGTAGTCAGGGCCTTAGTTAGGGAGAGCATTAGGGTTTCAGTTAGCAGAAGATGCAGGAGATTATCTCGGGACAGAGTCAGGTCCCAGGCCAGAGATAGTGCAAGGAGATGACCAAGGGATAACGAGAAGACCTTAGTTATTGAGAGCATCAGGGCCTTAGTTAGCAGCAGCGTGAGCGCCTTAATCAGGACCAGCGCCAGGGCTGGATGTACGGACAGCGTCAGAGCCTAACTGAGGTACAGCAACAGGGCCTAAGTGAGGCCTATCTTTAGGGCCTGAGTAAGGGACAGTATCAGGGCATGACTTAGGAGCAGCATAAAGGCCTCTGTAGGATCAGCATTAGGGTCTTCGTTAAAGCTATTATCAGGGCCTCCGTTAGGGATAGCCTCAAGGCCTCACTTAGGGGCAGCGTCAGGGCTTACTTTGGGAAAGTTTCAGGACCTTGGTAAGACATGGGTCAGGCTATTAGCTCAGGATAATATCAGGTGTTCAGATATTGACGGCAGCAGGGCCTTAGTTAGAGGCAGTGTCAGGGCCTAAGTTAGGACTAGCATCAGAGCCTTTGTTAGGTACAGTGTCAGTGACTGAGTTAGGTGTAGTGTCAGAGCCTTAGTTGGGGACAGTGTCAGGGCCTGCATTAGGACGAGCCTCCAGGCCTCAGTTAGGGACAGGTTCACGGCCTCGGACCTAAATTCAGGGCCTCATTTAGGGACAGAATCAGGGATTTAGCTAGCATAAGGGGATCTACAGCTGAAAGCAACCTGAACACCACCACAAGCAGATGCAGAAGTGAACCATGCACGCTCCTATGAAGGAATATTCCACAGCAGTTGAGTACATTTTGTTTAAAGTTAGTAACACTACAAAAATTATGTTTTGAAGAAAACTATATTCAGAAGATGAAAGAATCTCGTTCTAAAGAATCTCTTTAGCTAATCTCGACATTAGCTAAAGAGAAGGTTAGGTTAAGGTCTAGGGAGAGTGTCAGGAAATGACCTAGGGATAGTGTCAAGACCTTAGTTACTTAGCACATCAGGACCTAATTTAGGAGCACTGAGTGTCAGGGCTTCGGGTAGGAACAGCGTCAGAGCCTGACTTAGGGAGTGGGACAGGGCCTGAGTGAGGCCTAGCGTCAGGGCCTTAGCTAGAGACAGTGTCAGGGCATGACTTAGGAGCAGCATAAGAGCCCCGGTAGGATCAGCCTCAGGGGCTATGTGAAAGATATTATCAGGGCCTCTGTTAGGGACAGCCTCAAGGCCTCACTTGGAGACAGCATCAGGGCTTCCTTAGGGACAGTTTCAGGACCTTGGTAAGAGATGGGTCAAGAAATTAGCTCAGGATAGTGTCAGGACTTTAGATATTGACGGCAGCAGGGCCTTAGTTAGGGACAGTGTCAGGCCCTGAATTAGGACGAACATCGAGGCCTTAGGTACGGACAGGGTCACAGCCTCGAGAGTAATTTTAGGTCCTTAGTTAAGGACAGCAGCAGGGCTGTAGTTAGCATAAGAGGCACGACATTTGCTAGGGACAGGGTCAGGTTATGGTCTAGGGATAGTGTCAGGAAAGGACCTAAGCATAGTGTCAAAACTTTAGTTACTGAGAGTATCAGATCCTTATTTAGAACCAGTGTCAGGGCTTCAGGTAGGGACAGCATCAGAGCCTGACTTAGGGAGAGCGACAGGGCCTGAGTGAGGCCTAGCGTCAGGCCCTTAGCTGAGGACACTGTCAGGGCATGACTTAGGAACAGAATCAGCGCCTCTGTTGGATCAGCCTTAGCGTCTTTGTTACAGATATGATCAGGGCCTGACTTAGTCACAGCTTCTAGGCCTCAGTTAGGGAAAGCTTCAGGGCCTGAGTTAGGGACAGCCTCAGTTCTTAACACAGGGACAGTGACAGGGCTTTCTTAGGGACAGTGTCAGGACCTTGGTTAGAAATATGTCAGGATATTAACTCAGGCTAGTGTCCAGTTTTTAGTTATTGCTGACAGCAGGGCCTATATTAGGGGCAAATTCTGAGCCTTACTTAGAGACAGTGTCAGGACCTGAGTTAGGACTAGCATCAGAGCCCTTGTAAAGTACAGTGTCAGGGACTGAGTTAGGTGTAGTGTCAGGGCTTTAGTTAGGGACAGTGTCAGCGCCTCAGTTAGGATGAGCCTCCAACCTCAGTTAGGGACAGGTTGACGGCCTCGGGACTAATTTCAGGCTCTTAGTTAGAGACAGCATCAGGGATTTAGTTAGCATAAGAGGCTCGACAATAGCTAAAGACAAGTTTAGGTTAAGATCTAGGGATAGTGTCAGGAAATGACCTAGGGATAGTGTCAAGACCATAGCTAATTAGAGCATCAGTGCCTAATTTAGGCCCAGTGTCAGGGCTTCAGGTAGGGACAGAGTCTTAGCCTGACGTAGGGAGAGCGACAGGGCCTGAGTGATGCCTAGAGTCAGGGCCTTAGCTACGGACAGTGTCAGGGCATGACATAGGATCAACATAAGGGTCTCTGTAAGATCAGCATTAGAGTTTAGTTAAAGACATTATCAGGACCTCTGTGAGGGACAGCCTCAGGGCCTCACTTAGGGACAGTGTCAGGGTCTGATTTAGGTGTACTGTCTGAGACCTAGTTAGGGACAGTGCTAGGGCCTGAGTTAGGATTAGTGTCAAGGCCTTATTTAGGACCAATTTCACGGCCTTAGTTTGGACTAGCATCAGAGCCATTGTTAGGAATCGTATGAGGGCCTGAGTTAGGCATACTATCAGGGCCTTAGTTAGGGACAGTTTTAGGGCCTGAGTTAGGATTAGTGTCAAGGCCTTATTTAGGACCAATTTTAGGGCTTTAGTTTGGACTAGCAACAAAGCCTTTGTTAGGTATCATGTCGGGGCCTCAGTTAGGTGTAGTGTCAGGGCCATTGTTAGGGACAGTATCAGGGCCTGACTTAGGAGAAGTTCAGGGCCTTAGCCAAGGAAAGTGTCAGGGCCTTAGTTAGGGACATTATCAGGGCCTGAATTAGCAGTAGTGTCCAAAGTCCTTAGTGAGGAGAGTAAGGAGTAAGTCAGGACTCAGGCCCTGACACTGTTCTTAAATAAGGCCCTGACATTACCTGGAACACAGGTCCTGATCTGATTCCTATCATAGGCGCTGATGTTGGACTTAACTAAGGCCCTGACACTGGTCCTAACTAAAGCTGTGACACTACTCTTAACTCAGGCCCTGACACTGTCCCTAACAAAGCCTCTGACACTACTCCTAAATCAGGCTCTGACACTGTCCCTAACTAAGGCCCTGACGTACACCTAACTCAGGCCCTGACACTGTCTCTAACTAAGGCCCTGATACTACTCCAAACTCAGCACTGACACTGTCACTAACTAAGGCCCTGACACTCTTCAGAGCTCACGCCCTAACACATCTCCTAAATCATGCCCTGACAATGTCCCTAACTAAGGCCCTGACACTACTCCTATCTCAAGCAATGACACTGTCCTTAACTTAGGCCTTGACTCTACTCCTGACTCAGGCACTGACACTGGCCCTAACTTAGTTCGTGACGCTACTCCTAACTAAGCAACTGACACTGTCCCTAACTAAGGCCCGGACACTACTCCTTACTCAGGCACTGATAATATCACTAACTAAGGCCGTGACACTACTCCCAAAATAGGCATTGAGACTGTCCCTAAATACGCCCTGACAGTACTCCCAACTCAGGCACTGACACTGTCCCTAACTAAGGCCCTGACAGTACTCCCAAACTACGCACTGACATTGTCCCTAACTAAGGTCTTGACATTACTCTCAACTCAGGCACTAACACTGTCCCTAACTAAGGACTTGACACTACTCTTAACTCAGGCCCTGGCACAGTCCCTAACAAAGGCCTGACACTACCCCCAACTCTGGCACTGAGAGTGTCCCTAACTACGGCCATCACACTACTCCTAACTCAGGCACTGACGCTGTCCCTAAGTAAGGCCCTGACACTACTCCCAACGCAGGCACTGACGGTGTCCCTAACTAAGGCTCTGACACTACTCCCAACGCAGGCACTGACGGTGTCCCTTACTAAGTCTCTGACACTACTCCCAACACAGGCATTGACACTGTCCCTAACTAAGGCCCTCACACTACTACTTACTTAGGCATTGACACGCTACCTAAGGCCCTGAGACTACTTCTACCTCAGACCCTGACACTGTCCCTAACGAAGGGCCTGATACTACTCCCAACGCAGGCACTGACGGTGTCCCTTACTAAGTCTCTGACACTACTCCCAACACAGGCATTGACACTGTCCCTAACTAAGGCCCTCACACTACTACTTACTTAGGCATTGGCACGCTACCTAACTAAGGCCCTGAGACTACTTCTACCTCAGACCCTGACACTGTCCCTAACTAAGGCTCTGACACTACTCCCAACGCAGGCACTGACGGTGTCCCTTACTAAGTCTCTGACACTACTCCCAACACAGGCATTGACACTATCCCTAACTAAGGCCCTCACACTACTACTTACTTAGGCATTGACACGCTACCTAACTAAGGCCCTGAGACTACTTCTACCTCAGACCCTGACACTGTCCCTAACGAAGGGCCTGATACTACTCCCAACACAGGCACTGACACTCTCCCTCACTAAGGTCTTGACACTACTTTTAACTCATGCCCTGATGCTGTCCCCAGAAAAGACCCTGAGACTATTCCCAACACAGGCACTGACACTCTCCCTAACTAAGACCCTGACACTACTCCCATTGCAGCCACTGACACTGTCCCAAATGCCCTGACACTACTTCCTACTCAGGCACTGACACTGTCCCTAACTAGGCCCTGACACTACTCCCAACTCAGGCCCTGACACTGTCCCTAACTAAGGCCCTGACATAACTCCCAACTCTGGCACTGACACTTTCTCTAACTAAGGCCCTGAAACTACTCCCAACTCAGGCACTGACCCTGTCCCTAACTAGGCCCTGACACTACTCCCAACTCAGGCACTGACACTGTCCCTAACTAAGGCCCTGACATAACTGCCAAACCCGGCACTGACACTTTCTCTAACTAAGGCCCTGAAACTACTCACAACTCAGGCCCTGACACTGTTCCTAACTACCGGTCTCAGACTACTCCTAACTTAGGCGCTGACACTATTCCTAACACAGTCACTGACACTGTCCCTAACTAAGGTCCTGAGACTATTCTTAACTCAGTCCCTGACACTGTCCATAACTTAAGCCACGTCACTACTCCCAACTCAGGCACTGAGGCTGTTCCTAACTAAGGGTCTGACACGACTCCAAACTGAGACACTGACACTCTTCCAAATTAAGGCCTTGACACTACTCTTAACTCAGGCCCTGACACTGTCCATAATAAAGACCCTGACAAAAATCCCAACTTAGGCACTGACAATGTCCGTAACTAAGGCCCTGACACTATTCCCATCTCAGCCACTGACACTGTCCCTAACTATGGCCCTGACACTATTCCCAACGCAAGCACTGGTGCTGTCCCTAACTAAGGCACTGGCACTACTCCCAACTCGCCCTGGCGCTGTCCCTAACTAAGGCTCTGACACTACTCCCAATTCAGGCAATGACAGTGTCCCTAACTGAGGCAATGACACTACTCCCAACTCAAGCACTAAGGCTCTGGATCATTGTGATGACAAGCGCCATGGAGCATTGTGATGACAAGGGCCATGGAGAATTGTGATGACGGGTCCTGGAGCATTGTGGCGACAAGGGCCATGGAGCATTTTGATTACAGGGGTCATGGGGCATTGTGATGAAAGTGGTCATGGAGCACTGTGATTAAAGTGGTCATGGAACATTGTGATAAAAGTGGTCATGGAGCATTGTGATGAAAAGTGCTATGGAGCATTGGGATGACAGGGGTCATGGAGCATTGTGATGACAGATGCGTGGAGATTTGTGATGACGAGGACCATGGAGCATTGAGATTATAAGCATCATGCAGCATTGTGATGACAGGGGCCATGGAGCATTTTAATGACAAGAGACATGGAGCATTGTGATGACAGAAGTCATGGAGCATTGTGGTGACCAGCGGCATGGAGCATTGTGAAGAAAGGGGTACTGTAACATTGTGAAGAAAGGGTCAAGGAGCATTTTGATTACAAGGATCATGGAGCATTGTGATGACAAGGGTCATGGAGCATTGTGATGACAAGAGGCATGGAGACTTGTGATGACAGGGGGCATGGAGCTTTGTGATTTCACAGACATGTAGCATTTGAGACAATGGTCATGGAGCATTGTGATGAAAGGGGTCATGGAGCATTGTGATGATAAGGGCATGGAGCATTGTGATGACAATGGCATGTAGCATTGCGATGACAAAAGTCATGGAGCATTGTGATGACAGGGGTTATGGAGCATTGTGATGACAAGGGCGTGGAGCATTGTGATGACAGTGGTCATGGAACATTGTGACGATAAGGGCATCGAGCCGAGTTAGGGACAGTCTAGCGGCCTTGGGACTAAATTCAGTGCCTGAATTAGGCACAGCATAAGGTCTTCAGTTAGCATAAGAGGTAGGACATTAGCTCGGGACAGGTTTAGGGTAAAGGCTTGGCATCGTGTCAGGAAATGACCTAAGGAGAGTGTGAAGACCTTTGTTACTGAGACTCTCAGGGACTTATTCAGAAGCAGCGTTAGGGCTTCAGGTAGGCACAGCATCAGGGCCTGACTTAGGAAGAGCGACAGGGCCTGAGTGAGGCCTGATGTCAGGCCCTTAGCTGGGGACACTGTCAGGGAATGACTTAGGAGCAGCATCAGTGCCTCTGTTGGATCAGCTTTAGGCTCTTAGTTAAAGACATGACCGGAGCCCAAGTTAGTCACAGCGTCAAGGCCTCAGTTAGGGAAAGCTTCAGGGTCTGAGTTACAGACAGCCTCAGGTCTTCACTTAAAGACAGCGACAGGGCTTTCTTAGGGACAGTGTCAGGACCTTGGTTAGAAATGAGTCAGGATATTAGCTCAGGAGAGTGTCAGGATTTTAGTTATTGCTGGCAGCAGGGCCTATATTAAGGACAGATTCCGGGCCTTTGTTAGATTCAGTGTCATGGCCTTAGTTAGGAGTAGTCAGGGCCTTAGTTAGGGAGAGCATTAGGGTTTCAGTTAGCAGAAGATGCAGGAGATTATCTCGGGACAGAGTCAGGTCCCAGGCCAGAGATAGTGCAAGGAGATGACCAAGGGATAACGAGAAGACCTTAGTTATTGAGAGCATCAGGGCCTTAGTTAGCAGCAGCGTGAGCGCCTTAATCAGGACCAGCGCCAGGGCTGGATGTACGGACAGCGTCAGAGCCTAACTGAGGTACAGCAACAGGGCCTAAGTGAGGCCTATCTTTAGGGCCTGAGTAAGGGACAGTATCAGGGCATGACTTAGGAGCAGCATAAAGGCCTCTGTAGGATCAGCATTAGGGTCTTCGTTAAAGCTATTATCAGGGCCTCCGTTAGGGATAGCCTCAAGGCCTCACTTAGGGGCAGCGTCAGGGCTTACTTTGGGAAAGTTTCAGGACCTTGGTAAGACATGGGTCAGGCTATTAGCTCAGGATAATATCAGGTGTTCAGATATTGACGGCAGCAGGGCCTTAGTTAGAGGCAGTGTCAGGGCCTAAGTTAGGACTAGCATCAGAGCCTTTGTTAGGTACAGTGTCAGTGACTGAGTTAGGTGTAGTGTCAGAGCCTTAGTTGGGGACAGTGTCAGGGCCTGCATTAGGACGAGCCTCCAGGCCTCAGTTAGGGACAGGTTCACGGCCTCGGACCTAAATTCAGGGCCTCATTTAGGGACAGAATCAGGGATTTAGCTAGCATAAGGGGATCTACAGCTGAAAGCAACCTGAACACCACCACAAGCAGATGCAGAAGTGAACCATGCACGCTCCTATGAAGGAATATTCCACAGCAGTTGAGTACATTTTGTTTAAAGTTAGTAACACTACAAAAATTATGTTTTGAAGAAAACTATATTCAGAAGATGAAAGAATCTCGTTCTAAAGAATCTCTTTAGCTAATCTCGACATTAGCTAAAGAGAAGGTTAGGTTAAGGTCTAGGGAGAGTGTCAGGAAATGACCTAGGGATAGTGTCAAGACCTTAGTTACTTAGCACATCAGGACCTAATTTAGGAGCAGTGAGTGTCAGGGCTTCGGGTAGGAACAGCGTCAGAGCCTGACTTAGGGAGTGGGACAGGGCCTGAGTGAGGCCTAGCGTCAGGGCCTTAGCTAGAGACAGTGTCAGGGCATGACTTAGGAGCAGCATAAGAGCCCCGGTAGGATCAGCCTCAGGGGCTATGTGAAAGATATTATCAGGGCCTCTGTTAGGGACAGCCTCAAGGCCTCACTTGGAGACAGCATCAGGGCTTCCTTAGGGACAGTTTCAGGACCTTGGTAAGAGATGGGTCAAGAAATTAGCTCAGGATAGTGTCAGGACTTTAGATATTGACGGCAGCAGGGCCTTAGTTAGGGACAGTGTCAGGCCCTGAATTAGGACGAACATCGAGGCCTTAGGTACGGACAGGGTCACAGCCTCGAGAGTAATTTTAGGCCCTTAGTTAAGGACAGCAGCAGGGCTGTAGTTAGCATAAGAGGCACGACATTTGCTAGGGACAGGGTCAGGTTATGGTCTAGGGATAGTGTCAGGAAAGGACCTAAGCATAGTGTCAAAACCTTAGTTACTGAGAGTATCAGATCCTTATTTAGAACCAGTGTCAGGGCTTCAGGTAGGGACAGCATCAGAGCCTGACTTAGGGAGAGCGACAGGGCCTGAGTGAGGCCTAGCGTCAGGCCCTTAGCTGAGGACACTGTCAGGGCACGACTTAGGAACAGAATCAGCGCCTCTGTTGGATCAGCCTTAGCGTCTTTGTTACAGATATGATCAGGGCCTGACTTAGTCACAGCTTCTAGGCCTCAGTTAGGGAAAGCTTCAGGGCCTGAGTTAGGGACAGCCTCAGTTCTTAACACAGGGACAGCGACAGGGCTTTCTTAGGGACAGTGTCAGGACCTTGGTTAGAAATATGTCAGGATATTAACTCAGGCTAGTGTCCAGTTTTTAGTTATTGCTGACAGCAGGGCCTATATTAGGGGCAAATTCTGAGCCTTACTTAGAGACAGTGTCAGGGCCTGAGTTAGGACTAGCATCAGAGCCCTTGTAAAGTACAGTGTCAGGGACTGAGTTAGGTGTAGTGTCAGGGCTTTAGTTAGGGACAGTGTCAGCGCCTCAGTTAGGATGAGCCTCCAACCTCAGTTAGGGACAGGTTGACGGCCTCGGGGCTAATTTCAGGCTCTTAGTTAGAGACAGCATCAGGGATTTAGTTAGCATAAGAGGCTCGACAATAGCTAAAGACAAGTTTAGGTTAAGATCTAGGGATAGTGTCAGGAAATGACCTAGGGATAGTGTCAAGACCATAGCTAATTAGAGCATCAGTGCCTAATTTAGGCCCAGTGTCAGGGCTTCAGGTAGGGACAGAGTCTTAGCCTGACGTAGGGAGAGCGACAGGGCCTGAGTGATGCCTAGAGTCAGGGCCTTAGCTACGGACAGCGTCAGGGCATGACATAGGATCAACATAAGGGTCTCTGTAAGATCAGCATTAGAGTTTAGTTAAAGACATTATCAGGACCTCTGTGAGGGACAGCCTCAGGGCCTCACTTAGGGACAGTGTCAGGGCTAACGTTGGGAGAGTTTCAGGACCTTGGTAAGACATGGGTCAGGATATTAGCTCAGGATCATGTCAGGACTTTAGATATTGATGGTAGCAGCGCCTACGTTAGGGAAAGTTTCAAGGCGTTAGTTAGGAGTAGAGGGCCTCTGATAGGTCCAGTGTCAGATCCTCAGTTAGCAATAGTGTTAGGGCCTTAGTTAGGGACAGTGTCAGGGCCGGATGTAGGGCGAGCATCTAGGCCTTAGTTCGGGACAGTTTCATGGTCTTGGGACTAAATTCAGTGCCTGAGGTAGGCACAGCCTAAGGACTTCAGTTAGCATAAGAGGCAGGACATTAGCTAGTGGCCGTGTCAGTTTAACATCTAGGGATAGTGTCAGGAAATGACAAAGTGTGAAGACCTTTGTTATGGAGACTCTCAGGACCTTATTCAGAACCAGTGTTAGGGCTTCAGGTAGGGACAGCATCAGAGCCTGACTTAGGGAGAGCGATAGGGTCTGAGTGAGGCCTAGCATCAGACACTTAGTGGGGGACACTATCGGGGCATGACTTAGGAGCAGCATCAGGGCCTCTGTTGGATCAGCCTTAGGGTCTTAGTTAAAGACATGATCAGGGTCTGAGTTAGTCACAGCATCAAGGCCTGAGTTAGGTAGGGAAAGCTTCAGGGCCTCACTTAGGGACAGCGTCAGGGCTTACTTTGGGACAGTTTCAGGACCTTGGTAAGACATGGGTCAGGTTATTAGCTCCGGATAATGTCAGGACTTTAGATGTTGATGGCAGCAGCCCTTAGTTAGAGACAGTGTCAGGCCCTGAGTTACGACTAGCATCAGAGCCTTTGTTAGACACAATGTTCGGGACTGAATTAGGAGTAGAGTCAGGGCCTTAGTTAGTGACAGTGTCAGGGCCTGACTTAGGGAGAGCGACAGGGCCTGAGTGAGGCGTAGCGTCAGGCCCTTAGCTGGGCACACTGTCAGGGCATGACTTTGGAGCAGCATCAGCGTCTTTGCTGGATCAGCATTAAGGTCTTCGTTAGGTACATGATCAGGGCCTGAATTAGTCACAGCTTCAAGGCTTCAGTTCAGGAAAGCTTCAGGGCCTGAGTTAGGGACAGCCTCAGGTCTTCACTTAGGGACAGCGTCAGGGCTTACTTTGGGACAGTTTCAGGACCTTGGAAAGACATAGGTCAGGATATTAGCTCAGGATAATGTCAGGACTTTTGATAGTGATGGCAGCAGGGCCTTAGTTACAGACGGTTTCAGGGCCTGAGTTAGGCCTAGCATCAGAGACTTTGTTAGGTACAGTGTAAGGGACTGAGTTAGGAGTAGTGTCAGGGCCTTGCTTAGGGACAGTGTCAGGGTCTGATTTAGGTGTACTGTCTGAGACCTAGTTAGGGACAGTGCTAGGGCCTGAGTTAGGATTAGTGTCAAGGCCTTATTTAGGACCAATTTCAGGGCCTTAGTTTGGACTAGCATCAGAGCCATTGTTAGGAATCGTATGAGGGCCTGAGTTAGGCATACTATCAGGGCCTTAGTTAGGGACAGTTTTAGGGCCTGAGTTAGGATTAGTGTCAAGGCCTTATTTAGGACCAATTTTAGGGCTTTAGTTTGGACTAGCAACAAAGCCTTTGTTAGGTATCATGTCGGGGCCTCAGTTAGGTGTAGTGTCAGGGCCATTGTTAGGGACAGTATCAGGGCCTGACTTAGGAGACGTTCAGGGCCTTAGCCAAGGAAAGTGTCAGGGCCTTAGTTAGGGACATTATCAGGGCCTGAATTAGCAGTAGTGTCCAAAGTCCTTAGTGAGGAGAGTAAGGAGTAAGTCAGGACTCAGGCCCTGACACTGTTCTTAAATAAGGCCCTGACATTACCTGGAACACAGGTCCTGATCTGATTCCTATCATAGGCGCTGATGTTGGACTTAACTAAGGCCCTGACACTGGTCCTAACTAAAGCTGTGACACTACTCTTAACTCAGGCCCTGACACTGTCCCTAACAAAGCCTCTGACACTACTCCTAAATCAGGCTCTGACACTGTCCCTAACTAAGGCCCTGACGTACACCTAACTCAGGCCCTGACACTGTCTCTAACTAAGGCCCTGATACTACTCCAAACTCAGCACTGACACTGTCACTAACTAAGGCCCTGACATTATTCATAGCTCACACCCTAAAACAACTCCTAAATCATGCCCTGACAATGTCCCTAACTAAGGCCCTGACACTACTCCTATCTCAAGCAATGACACTGTCCTTAACTTAGGCCCTGACTCTACTCCTGACTCAGGCACTGACACTGGCCCTAACTTAGGCCGTGACACTACTCCTAACTAAGCAACTGACACTGTCCCTAACTAAGGCCCGGACACTACTCCTTACTCAGGCGCTGATAATATCACTAACTAAGGAAGTGACACTACTCCCAAAATAGGCATTGAGACTGTCCCTAAATACGCCCTGACAGTACTCCCAACTCAGGCCCTGACACTGTCCCTAACTAAGGCCCTGACAGTACTCCCAAACTACGCACTGACATTGTCCCTAACTAAGGTCTTGACATTACTCTCAACTCAGGCACTAACACTGTCCCTAACTAAGGACTTGACACTACTCTTAACTCAGGCCCAGGCACAGTCCCTAACAAAGGCCTGACACTACCCCCAACTCTGGCACTGAGAGTGTCCCTAACTATGGCCATCACACTACTCCTAACTCAGGCACTGACGCTGTCCCTAAGTAAGGCCCTGACACTACTCCCAACGCAGGCACTGACGGTGTCCCTAACTAAGGCTCTGACACTACTCCCAACGCAGGCACTGACGGTGTCCCTTACTAAGTCTCTGACACTACTCCCAACACAGGCATTGACACTGTCCCTAACTAAGGCTCTCACACTACTACTTACTTAGGCATTGACACGCTACCTAACTAAGGCCCTGAGACTACTTCTACCTCAGACCCTGACACTGTCCCTAACGAAGGGCCTGATACTACTCCCAACGCAGGCACTCACGGTGTCCCTAACTAAGGCTCTGACACTACTCCCAACGCAGGCACTGACGGTGTCCCTTACTAAGTCTCTGACACTACTCCCAACACAGGCATTGACACTCTCCCTAACTAAGGCCTTGACACTACTTTTAACTCATGCCCTGATGCTGTCCCCAGAAAAGACCCTGAGACTATTCCCAACACAGGCACTGACACTCTCCCTAACTAAGACCCTGACACTACTCCCATTGCAGCCACTGACACTGTCCCTAATGCCCTGACACTACTTCCTACTCAGGCACTGACACTGTCCCTAACTAGGCCCTGACACTACTCCCAACTCAGGCCCTGACACTGTCCCTAACTAAGGCCCTGACATAACTCCCAACTCTGGCACTGACACTTTCTCTAACTAAGGCCCTGAAACTACTCCCAACTCAGGCACTGACCCTGTCCCTAACTAGGCCCTGACACTACTCCCAACTCAGGCACTGACACTGTCCCTAACTAAGGCCCTGACATAACTCCCAAACCCGGCACTGACACTTTCTCTAACTAAGGCCCTGAAACTACTCACAACTCAGGCCCTGACACTGTTCCTAACTACCGGTCTCAGACTATTCCTAACTTAGGCGCTGACACTATTCCTAACACAGTCACTGACACTGTCCCTAACTAAGGTCCTGAGACTATTCTTAACTCAGTCCCTGACACTGTCCATAACTTAAGCCATGTCACTACTCCCAACTCAGGCACTGAGGCTGTTCCTAACCAAGGGTCTGACACTACTCCAAACTGAGACACTGACACTCTTCCAAATTAAGGCCCTGACACTACTCTTAACTCAGGCCCTGACACTGTCCATAATAAAGACCCTGACAAAAATCCCAACTTAGGCACTGACAATGTCCGTAACTAAGGCCCTGACACTATTCCCATCTCAGCCACTGACACTGTCCCTAACTATGGCCCTGACACTATTCCCAACGCAAGCACTGGTGCTGTCCCTAACTAAGGCACTGGCACTACTCCCAACTCGCCCTGGCGCTGTCCCTAACTAAGGCTCTGACACTACTCCCAATTCAGGCAATGACAGTGTCCCTAACTGAGGCAATGACACTACTCCCAACTCAAGCACTAAGGCTCTGGATCATTGTGATGACAAGCGCCATGGAGCATTGTGATGACAAGGGCCATGGAGAATTGTGATGACGGGTCCTGGAGCATTGTGGCGACAAGGGCCATGGAGCATTTTGATTACAGGGGTCATGGGGCATTGTGATGAAAGTGGTCATGGAGCACTGTGATTAAAGTGGTCATGGAACATTGTGATAAAAGTGGTCATGGAGCATTGTGATGAAAAGTGCTATGGAGCATTGGGATGACAGGGGTCATGGAGCATTGTGATGACAGATGCGTGGAGATTTGTGATGACGAGGACCATGGAGCATTGAGATTATAAGCATCATGAAGCATTGTGATGACAGGGGCCATGGAGCATTTTAATGACAAGAGACATGGAGCATTGTGATGACAGAAGTCATGGAGCATTGTGGTGACCAGCGGCATGGAGCATTGTGAAGAAAGGGGTACTGTAACATTGTGAAGAAAGGGTCAAGGAGCATTTTGATTACAAGGATCATGGAGCATTGTGATGACAAGGGTCATGGAGCATTGTGATGACAAGAGTCATGGAGACTTGTGATGACAGGGGGCATGGAGCTTTGTGATTTCACAGACATGTAGCATTTGAGACAATGGTCATGGAGCATTGTGATGAAAGGGGTCATGGAGCATTGTGATGATAAGGGCATGGAGCATTGTGATGACAATGGCATGTAGCATTGCGATGACAAAGGTCATGGAGCATTGTGATGACAGGGGTTATGGAGCATTGTGATGACAAGGGCGTGCAGCATTGTGATGACAGTGGTCATGGAACATTGTGACGATAAGGGCATCGAGCCGAGTTAGGGACAGTCTAGCGGCCTTGGGACTAAATTCAGTGCCTGAATTAGGCACAGCATAAGGTCTTTAGTTAGCATAAGATGTAGGACATTAGTTCGGGACAGGGTTAGGGTAAAGGCTTGGAATCGTGTCAGGAAATGACCTAAGGATAGTGTGAAGACCTTTGTTACTGAGACTCTCAGGGACTTATTCAGAAGCAGCGTTAGGGCTTCAGGTAGGCACAGCATCAGGGCCTGACTTAGGAAGAGCGACAGGGCCTGAGTGAGGCCTGATGTCAGGCCCTTAGCTGGGGACACTGTCAGGGAATGACTTAGGAGCAGCATCAGTGCCTCTGTTGGATCAGCTTTAGGCTCTTAGTTAAAGACATGACCGGAGCCCAAGTTAGTCACAGCGTCAAGGCCTCAGTTAGGGAAAGCTTCAGGGTCTGAGTTACAGACAGCCTCAGGTCTTCACTTAAAGACAGCGACAGGGCTTTCTTAGGGACAGTGTCAGGACCTTGGTTAGAAATGAGTCAGGATATTAGCTCAGGAGAGTGTCAGGATTTTAGTTATTGCTGGCAGCAGGGCCTATATTAAGGACAGATTCCGGGCCTTTGTTAGATTCAGTGTCATGGCCTTAGTTAGGAGTAGTCAGGGCCTTAGTTAGGGAGAGCATTAGGGTTTCAGTTAGCAGAAGATGCAGGAGATTATCTCGGGACAGAGTCAGGTCCCAGGCCAGAGATAGTGCAAGGAGATGACCAAGGGCTAACGAGAAGACCTTAGTTATTGAGAGCATCAGGGCCTTAGTTAGCAGCAGCGTGAGCGCCTTAATCAGGACCAGCGCCAGGGCTGGATGTACGGACAGCGTCAGAGCCTAACTGAGGTACAGCAACAGGGCCTAAGTGAGGCCTATCTTTAGGGCCTGAGTAAGGGACAGTATCAGGGCATGACTTAGGAGCAGCATAAAGGCCTCTGTAGGATCAGCATTAGGGTCTTCGTTAAAGCTATTATCAGGGCCTCCGTTAGGGATAGCCTCAAGGCCTCACTTAGGGGCAGCGTCAGGGCTTACTTTGGGAAAGTTTCAGGACCTTGGTAAGACATGGGTCAGGCTATTAGCTCAGGATAATATCAGGTGTTCAGATATTGACGGCAGCAGGGCCTTAGTTAGAGGCAGTGTCAGGGCCTAAGTTAGGACTAGCATCAGAGCCTTTGTTAGGTACAGTGTCAGTGACTGAGTTAGGTGTAGTGTCAGAGCCTTAGTTGGGGACAGTGTCAGGGCCTGCATTAGGACGAGCCTCCAGGCCTCAGTTAGGGACAGGTTCACGGCCTCGGACCTAAATTCAGGGCCTCATTTAGGGACAGAATCAGGGATTTAGCTAGCATAAGGGGATCTACAGCTGAAAGCAACCTGAACACCACCACAAGCAGATGCAGAAGTGAACCATGCACGCTCCTATGAAGGAATATTCCACAGCAGTTGAGTACATTTTGTTTAAAGTTAGTAACACTACAAAAATTATGTTTTGAAGAAAACTATATTCAGAAGATGAAAGAATCTCGTTCTAAAGAATCTCTTTAGCTAATCTCGACATTAGCTAAAGAGAAGGTTAGGTTAAGGTCTAGGGAGAGTGTCAGGAAATGACCTAGGGATAGTGTCAAGACCTTAGTTACTTAGCACATCAGGACCTAATTTAGGAGCAGTGAGTGTCAGGGCTTCGGGTAGGAACAGCGTCAGAGCCTGACTTAGGGAGTGGGACAGGGCCTGAGTGAGGCCTAGCGTCAGGGCCTTAGCTAGAGACAGTGTCAGGGCATGACTTAGGAGCAGCATAAGAGCCCCGGTAGGATCAGCCTCAGGGGCTATGTGAAAGATATTATCAGGGCCTCTGTTAGGGACAGCCTCAAGGCCTCACTTGGAGACAGCATCAGGGCTTCCTTAGGGACAGTTTCAGGACCTTGGTAAGAGATGGGTCAAGAAATTAGCTCAGGATAGTGTCAGGACTTTAGATATTGACGGCAGCAGGGCCTTAGTTAGGGACAGTGTCAGGCCCTGAATTAGGACGAACATCGAGGCCTTAGGTACGGACAGGGTCACAGCCTCGAGAGTAATTTTAGGCCCTTAGTTAAGGACAGCAGCAGGGCTGTAGTTAGCATAAGAGGCACGACATTTGCTAGGGACAGGGTCAGGTTATGGTCTAGGGATAGTGTCAGGAAAGGACCTAAGCATAGTGTCAAAACCTTAGTTACTGAGAGTATCAGATCCTTATTTAGAACCAGTGTCAGGGCTTCAGGTAGGGACAGCATCAGAGCCTGACTTAGGGAGAGCGACAGGGCCTGAGTGAGGCCTAGCGTCAGGCCCTTAGCTGAGGACACTGTCAGGGCACGACTTAGGAACAGAATCAGCGCCTCTGTTGGATCAGCCTTAGCGTCTTTGTTACAGATATGATCAGGGCCTGACTTAGTCACAGCTTCTAGGCCTCAGTTAGGGAAAGCTTCAGGGCCTGAGTTAGGGACAGCCTCAGTTCTTAACACAGGGACAGCGACAGGGCTTTCTTAGGGACAGTGTCAGGACCTTGGTTAGAAATATGTCAGGATATTAACTCAGGCTAGTGTCCAGTTTTTAGTTATTGCTGACAGCAGGGCCTATATTAGGGGCAAATTCTGAGCCTTACTTAGAGACAGTGTCAGGGCCTGAGTTAGGACTAGCATCAGAGCCCTTGTAAAGTACAGTGTCAGGGACTGAGTTAGGTGTAGTGTCAGGGCTTTAGTTAGGGACAGTGTCAGCGCCTCAGTTAGGATGAGCCTCCAACCTCAGTTAGGGACAGGTTGACGGCCTCGGGGCTAATTTCAGGCTCTTAGTTAGAGACAGCATCAGGGATTTAGTTAGCATAAGAGGCTCGACAATAGCTAAAGACAAGTTTAGGTTAAGATCTAGGGATAGTGTCAGGAAATGACCTAGGGATAGTGTCAAGACCATAGCTAATTAGAGCATCAGTGCCTAATTTAGGCCCAGTGTCAGGGCTTCAGGTAGGGACAGAGTCTTAGCCTGACGTAGGGAGAGCGACAGGGCCTGAGTGATGCCTAGAGTCAGGGCCTTAGCTACGGACAGCGTCAGGGCATGACATAGGATCAACATAAGGGTCTCTGTAAGATCAGCATTAGAGTTTAGTTAAAGACATTATCAGGACCTCTGTGAGGGACAGCCTCAGGGCCTCACTTAGGGACAGTGTCAGGGCTAACGTTGGGAGAGTTTCAGGACCTTGGTAAGACATGGGTCAGGATATTAGCTCAGGATCATGTCAGGACTTTAGATATTGATGGTAGCAGCGCCTACGTTAGGGAAAGTTTCAAGGCGTTAGTTAGGAGTAGAGGGCCTCTGATAGGTCCAGTGTCAGATCCTCAGTTAGCAATAGTGTTAGGGCCTTAGTTAGGGACAGTGTCAGGGCCGGATGTAGGGCGAGCATCTAGGCCTTAGTTCGGGACAGTTTCATGGTCTTGGGACTAAATTCAGTGCCTGAGGTAGGCACAGCCTAAGGACTTCAGTTAGCATAAGAGGCAGGACATTAGCTAGTGGCCGTGTCAGTTTAACATCTAGGGATAGTGTCAGGAAATGACAAAGTGTGAAGACCTTTGTTATGGAGACTCTCAGGACCTTATTCAGAACCAGTGTTAGGGCTTCAGGTAGGGACAGCATCAGAGCCTGACTTAGGGAGAGCGATAGGGTCTGAGTGAGGCCTAGCATCAGACACTTAGTGGGGGACACTATCGGGGCATGACTTAGGAGCAGCATCAGGGCCTCTGTTGGATCAGCCTTAGGGTCTTAGTTAAAGACATGATCAGGGTCTGAGTTAGTCACAGCATCAAGGCCTGAGTTAGGTAGGGAAAGCTTCAGGGCCTCACTTAGGGACAGCGTCAGGGCTTACTTTGGGACAGTTTCAGGACCTTGGTAAGACATGGGTCAGGTTATTAGCTCCGGATAATGTCAGGACTTTAGATGTTGATGGCAGCAGCCCTTAGTTAGAGACAGTGTCAGGCCCTGAGTTACGACTAGCATCAGAGCCTTTGTTAGACACAATGTTCGGGACTGAATTAGGAGTAGAGTCAGGGCCTTAGTTAGTGACAGTGTCAGGGCCTGACTTAGGGAGAGCGACAGGGCCTGAGTGAGGCGTAGCGTCAGGCCCTTAGCTGGGCACACTGTCAGGGCATGACTTTGGAGCAGCATCAGCGTCTTTGCTGGATCAGCATTAAGGTCTTCGTTAGGTACATGATCAGGGCCTGAATTAGTCACAGCTTCAAGGCTTCAGTTCAGGAAAGCTTCAGGGCCTGAGTTAGGGACAGCCTCAGGTCTTCACTTAGGGACAGCGTCAGGGCTTACTTTGGGACAGTTTCAGGACCTTGGAAAGACATAGGTCAGGATATTAGCTCAGGATAATGTCAGGACTTTTGATAGTGATGGCAGCAGGGCCTTAGTTACAGACGGTTTCAGGGCCTGAGTTAGGCCTAGCATCAGAGACTTTGTTAGGTACAGTGTAAGGGACTGAGTTAGGAGTAGTGTCAGGGCCTTGCTTAGGGACAGTGTCAGGGTCTGATTTAGGTGTACTGTCTGAGACCTAGTTAGGGACAGTGCTAGGGCCTGAGTTAGGATTAGTGTCAAGGCCTTATTTAGGACCAATTTCAGGGCCTTAGTTTGGACTAGCATCAGAGCCATTGTTAGGAATCGTATGAGGGCCTGAGTTAGGCATACTATCAGGGCCTTAGTTAGGGACAGTTTTAGGGCCTGAGTTAGGATTAGTGTCAAGGCCTTATTTAGGACCAATTTTAGGGCTTTAGTTTGGACTAGCAACAAAGCCTTTGTTAGGTATCATGTCGGGGCCTCAGTTAGGTGTAGTGTCAGGGCCATTGTTAGGGACAGTATCAGGGCCTGACTTAGGAGACGTTCAGGGCCTTAGCCAAGGAAAGTGTCAGGGCCTTAGTTAGGGACATTATCAGGGCCTGAATTAGCAGTAGTGTCCAAAGTCCTTAGTGAGGAGAGTAAGGAGTAAGTCAGGACTCAGGCCCTGACACTGTTCTTAAATAAGGCCCTGACATTACCTGGAACACAGGTCCTGATCTGATTCCTATCATAGGCGCTGATGTTGGACTTAACTAAGGCCCTGACACTGGTCCTAACTAAAGCTGTGACACTACTCTTAACTCAGGCCCTGACACTGTCCCTAACAAAGCCTCTGACACTACTCCTAAATCAGGCTCTGACACTGTCCCTAACTAAGGCCCTGACGTACACCTAACTCAGGCCCTGACACTGTCTCTAACTAAGGCCCTGATACTACTCCAAACTCAGCACTGACACTGTCACTAACTAAGGCCCTGACATTATTCATAGCTCACACCCTAAAACAACTCCTAAATCATGCCCTGACAATGTCCCTAACTAAGGCCCTGACACTACTCCTATCTCAAGCAATGACACTGTCCTTAACTTAGGCCCTGACTCTACTCCTGACTCAGGCACTGACACTGGCCCTAACTTAGGCCGTGACACTACTCCTAACTAAGCAACTGACACTGTCCCTAACTAAGGCCCGGACACTACTCCTTACTCAGGCGCTGATAATATCACTAACTAAGGAAGTGACACTACTCCCAAAATAGGCATTGAGACTGTCCCTAAATACGCCCTGACAGTACTCCCAACTCAGGCCCTGACACTGTCCCTAACTAAGGCCCTGACAGTACTCCCAAACTACGCACTGACATTGTCCCTAACTAAGGTCTTGACATTACTCTCAACTCAGGCACTAACACTGTCCCTAACTAAGGACTTGACACTACTCTTAACTCAGGCCCAGGCACAGTCCCTAACAAAGGCCTGACACTACCCCCAACTCTGGCACTGAGAGTGTCCCTAACTATGGCCATCACACTACTCCTAACTCAGGCACTGACGCTGTCCCTAAGTAAGGCCCTGACACTACTCCCAACGCAGGCACTGACGGTGTCCCTAACTAAGGCTCTGACACTACTCCCAACGCAGGCACTGACGGTGTCCCTTACTAAGTCTCTGACACTACTCCCAACACAGGCATTGACACTGTCCCTAACTAAGGCTCTCACACTACTACTTACTTAGGCATTGACACGCTACCTAACTAAGGCCCTGAGACTACTTCTACCTCAGACCCTGACACTGTCCCTAACGAAGGGCCTGATACTACTCCCAACGCAGGCACTCACGGTGTCCCTAACTAAGGCTCTGACACTACTCCCAACGCAGGCACTGACGGTGTCCCTTACTAAGTCTCTGACACTACTCCCAACACAGGCATTGACACTCTCCCTAACTAAGGCCTTGACACTACTTTTAACTCATGCCCTGATGCTGTCCCCAGAAAAGACCCTGAGACTATTCCCAACACAGGCACTGACACTCTCCCTAACTAAGACCCTGACACTACTCCCATTGCAGCCACTGACACTGTCCCTAATGCCCTGACACTACTTCCTACTCAGGCACTGACACTGTCCCTAACTAGGCCCTGACACTACTCCCAACTCAGGCCCTGACACTGTCCCTAACTAAGGCCCTGACATAACTCCCAACTCTGGCACTGACACTTTCTCTAACTAAGGCCCTGAAACTACTCCCAACTCAGGCACTGACCCTGTCCCTAACTAGGCCCTGACACTACTCCCAACTCAGGCACTGACACTGTCCCTAACTAAGGCCCTGACATAACTCCCAAACCCGGCACTGACACTTTCTCTAACTAAGGCCCTGAAACTACTCACAACTCAGGCCCTGACACTGTTCCTAACTACCGGTCTCAGACTATTCCTAACTTAGGCGCTGACACTATTCCTAACACAGTCACTGACACTGTCCCTAACTAAGGTCCTGAGACTATTCTTAACTCAGTCCCTGACACTGTCCATAACTTAAGCCATGTCACTACTCCCAACTCAGGCACTGAGGCTGTTCCTAACCAAGGGTCTGACACTACTCCAAACTGAGACACTGACACTCTTCCAAATTAAGGCCCTGACACTACTCTTAACTCAGGCCCTGACACTGTCCATAATAAAGACCCTGACAAAAATCCCAACTTAGGCACTGACAATGTCCGTAACTAAGGCCCTGACACTATTCCCATCTCAGCCACTGACACTGTCCCTAACTATGGCCCTGACACTATTCCCAACGCAAGCACTGGTGCTGTCCCTAACTAAGGCACTGGCACTACTCCCAACTCGCCCTGGCGCTGTCCCTAACTAAGGCTCTGACACTACTCCCAATTCAGGCAATGACAGTGTCCCTAACTGAGGCAATGACACTACTCCCAACTCAAGCACTAAGGCTCTGGATCATTGTGATGACAAGCGCCATGGAGCATTGTGATGACAAGGGCCATGGAGAATTGTGATGACGGGTCCTGGAGCATTGTGGCGACAAGGGCCATGGAGCATTTTGATTACAGGGGTCATGGGGCATTGTGATGAAAGTGGTCATGGAGCACTGTGATTAAAGTGGTCATGGAACATTGTGATAAAAGTGGTCATGGAGCATTGTGATGAAAAGTGCTATGGAGCATTGGGATGACAGGGGTCATGGAGCATTGTGATGACAGATGCGTGGAGATTTGTGATGACGAGGACCATGGAGCATTGAGATTATAAGCATCATGAAGCATTGTGATGACAGGGGCCATGGAGCATTTTAATGACAAGAGACATGGAGCATTGTGATGACAGAAGTCATGGAGCATTGTGGTGACCAGCGGCATGGAGCATTGTGAAGAAAGGGGTACTGTAACATTGTGAAGAAAGGGTCAAGGAGCATTTTGATTACAAGGATCATGGAGCATTGTGATGACAAGGGTCATGGAGCATTGTGATGACAAGAGTCATGGAGACTTGTGATGACAGGGGGCATGGAGCTTTGTGATTTCACAGACATGTAGCATTTGAGACAATGGTCATGGAGCATTGTGATGAAAGGGGTCATGGAGCATTGTGATGATAAGGGCATGGAGCATTGTGATGACAATGGCATGTAGCATTGCGATGACAAAGGTCATGGAGCATTGTGATGACAGGGGTTATGGAGCATTGTGATGACAAGGGCGTGCAGCATTGTGATGACAGTGGTCATGGAACATTGTGACGATAAGGGCATCGAGCCGAGTTAGGGACAGTCTAGCGGCCTTGGGACTAAATTCAGTGCCTGAATTAGGCACAGCATAAGGTCTTTAGTTAGCATAAGATGTAGGACATTAGTTCGGGACAGGGTTAGGGTAAAGGCTTGGAATCGTGTCAGGAAATGACCTAAGGATAGTGTGAAGACCTTTGTTACTGAGACTCTCAGGGACTTATTCAGAAGCAGCGTTAGGGCTTCAGGTAGGCACAGCATCAGGGCCTGACTTAGGAAGAGCGACAGGGCCTGAGTGAGGCCTGATGTCAGGCCCTTAGCTGGGGACACTGTCAGGGAATGACTTAGGAGCAGCATCAGTGCCTCTGTTGGATCAGCTTTAGGCTCTTAGTTAAAGACATGACCGGAGCCCAAGTTAGTCACAGCGTCAAGGCCTCAGTTAGGGAAAGCTTCAGGGTCTGAGTTACAGACAGCCTCAGGTCTTCACTTAAAGACAGCGACAGGGCTTTCTTAGGGACAGTGTCAGGACCTTGGTTAGAAATGAGTCAGGATATTAGCTCAGGAGAGTGTCAGGATTTTAGTTATTGCTGGCAGCAGGGCCTATATTAAGGACAGATTCCGGGCCTTTGTTAGATTCAGTGTCATGGCCTTAGTTAGGAGTAGTCAGGGCCTTAGTTAGGGAGAGCATTAGGGTTTCAGTTAGCAGAAGATGCAGGAGATTATCTCGGGACAGAGTCAGGTCCCAGGCCAGAGATAGTGCAAGGAGATGACCAAGGGATAACGAGAAGACCTTAGTTATTGAGAGCATCAGGGCCTTAGTTAGCAGCAGCGTGAGCGCCTTAATCAGGACCAGCGCCAGGGCTGGATGTACGGACAGCGTCAGAGCCTAACTGAGGTACAGCAACAGGGCCTAAGTGAGGCCTATCTTTAGGGCCTGAGTAAGGGACAGTATCAGGGCATGACTTAGGAGCAGCATAAAGGCCTCTGTAGGATCAGCATTAGGGTCTTCGTTAAAGCTATTATCAGGGCCTCCGTTAAGGATAGCCTCAAGGCCTCACTTAGGGGCAGCGTCAGGGCTTACTTTTGGAAAGTTTCAGGACCTTGGTAAGACATGGGTCAGGCTATTAGCTCAGGATAATATCAGGTGTTCAGATATTGACGGCAGCAGGGCCTAAGTTAGGACTAGCATCAGAGCCTTTGTTAGGTACAGTGTCAGTGACTGAGTTAGGTGTAGTGTCAGAGCCTTAGTTGGGGACAGTGTCAGGGCCTGCATTAGAACGAGCCTCCAGGCCTCAGTTAGGGACAGGTTCACGGCCTCGGACCTAAATTCAGGGCCTCATTTAGGGACAGAATCAGGGATTTAGCTAGCATAAGGGGATCTACAGCTGAAAGCAACCTGAACACCACCACAAGCAGATGCAGAAGTGAACCATGCACGCTCCTATGAAGGAATATTCCACAGCAGTTGAGTACATTTTGTTTAAAGTTAGTAACACTATAAAAATTATGTTTTGAAGAAAACTATATTCAGAAGATGAAAGAATCTCGTTCTAAAGAATCTCTTTAGCTAATCTCGACATTAGCTAAAGAGAAGGTTAGGTTAAGGTCTAGGGAGAGTGTCAGGAAATGACCTAGGGATAGTGTCAAGACCTTAGTTACTTAGCACATCAGGACCTAATTTAGGAGCAGTGAGTGTCAGGGCTTCGGGTAGGAACAGCGTCAGAGCCTGACTTAGGGAGTGGGACAGGGCCTGAGTGAGGCCTAGCGTCAGGGCCTTAGCTAGAGACAGTGTCAGGGCATGACTTAGGAGCAGCATAAGAGCCCCGGTAGGATCAGCCTCAGGGGCTATGTGAAAGATATTATCAGGGCCTCTGTTAGGGACAGCCTCAAGGCCTCACTTGGAGACAGCATCAGGGCTTCCTTAGGGACAGTTTCAGGACCTTGGTAAGAGATGGGTCAAGAAATTAGCTCAGGATAGTGTCAGGACTTTAGATATTGACGGCAGCAGGGCCTTAGTTAGGGACAGTGTCAGGCCCTGAATTAGGACGAACATCGAGGCCTTAGGTACGGACAGGGTCACAGCCTCGAGAGTAATTTTAGGCCCTTAGTTAAGGACAGCAGCAGGGCTGTAGTTAGCATAAGAGGCACGACATTTGCTAGGGACAGGGTCAGGTTATGGTCTAGGGATAGTGTCAGGAAAGGACCTAAGCATAGTGTCAAAACTTTAGTTACTGAGAGTATCAGATCCTTATTTAGAACCAGTGTCAGGGCTTCAGGTAGGGACAGCATCAGAGCCTGACTTAGGGAGAGCGACAGGGCCTGAGTGAGGCCTAGCGTCAGGCCCTTAGCTGAGGACACTGTCAGGGCATGACTTAGGAACAGAATCAGCGCCTCTGTTGGATCAGCCTTAGCGTCTTTGTTACAGATATGATCAGGGCCTGACTTAGTCACAGCTTCTAGGCCTCAGTTAGGGAAAGCTTCAGGGCCTGAGTTAGGGACAGCCTCAGTTCTTAACACAGGGACAGCGACAGGGCTTTCTTAGGGACAGTGTCAGGACCTTGGTTAGAAATATGTCAGGATATTAACTCAGGCTAGTGTCCAGTTTTTAGTTATTGCTGACAGCAGGGCCTATATTAGGGGCAAATTCTGAGCCTTACTTAGAGACAGTGTCAGGACCTGAGTTAGGACTAGCATCAGAGCCCTTGTAAAGTACAGTGTCAGGGACTGAGTTAGGTGTAGTGTCAGGGCTTTAGTTAGGGACAGTGTCAGCGCCTCAGTTAGGATGAGCCTCCAACCTCAGTTAGGGACAGGTTGACGGCCTCGGGACTAATTTCAGGCTCTTAGTTAGAGACAGCATCAGGGATTTAGTTAGCATAAGAGGCTCGACAATAGCTAAAGACAAGTTTAGGTTAAGATCTAGGGATAGTGTCAGGAAAGGACCTAGGGATAGTGTCAAGACCATAGCTAATTAGAGCATCAGTGCCTAATTTAGGCCCAGTGTCAGGGCTTCAGGTAGGGACAGAGTCTTAGCCTGACGTAGGGAGAGCGACAGGGCCTGAGTGATGCCTAGAGTCAGGGCCTTAGCTACGGACAGCGTCAGGGCATGACATAGGATCAACATAAGGGTCTCTGTAAGATCAGCATTAGAGTTTAGTTAAAGACATTATCAGGACCTCTGTGAGGGACAGCCTCAGGGCCTCACTTAGGGACAGTGTCAGGGTCTGATTTAGGTGTACTGTCTGAGACCTAGTTAGGGACAGTGCTAGGGCCTGAGTTAGGATTAGTGTCAAGGCCTTATTTAGGACCAATTTCAGGGCCTTAGTTTGGACTAGCATCAGAGCCATTGTTAGGAATCGTATGAGGGCCTGAGTTAGGCATACTATCAGGGCCTTAGTTAGGGACAGTTTTAGGGCCTGAGTTAGGATTAGTGTCAAGGCCTTATTTAGGACCAATTTTAGGGCTTTAGTTTGGACTAGCAACAAAGCCTTTGTTAGGTATCATGTCGGGGCCTCAGTTAGGTGTAGTGTCAGGGCCATTGTTAGGGACAGTATCAGGGCCTGACTTAGGAGACGTTCAGGGCCTTAGCCAAGGAAAGTGTCAGGGCCTTAGTTAGGGACATTATCAGGGCCTGAATTAGCAGTAGTGTCCAAAGTCCTTAGTGAGGAGAGTAAGGAGTAAGTCAGGACTCAGGCCCTGACACTGTTCTTAAATAAGGCCCTGACATTACCTGGAACACAGGTCCTGATCTGATTCCTATCATAGGCGCTGATGTTGGACTTAACTAAGGCCCTGACACTGGTCCTAACTAAAGCTGTGACACTACTCTTAACTCAGGCCCTGACACTGTCCCTAACAAAGCCTCTGACACTACTCCTAAATCAGGCTCTGACACTGTCCCTAACTAAGGCCCTGACGTACACCTAACTCAGGCCCTGACACTGTCTCTAACTAAGGCCCTGATACTACTCCAAACTCAGCACTGACACTGTCACTAACTAAGGCCCTGACATTATTCATAGCTCACACCCTAAAACAACTCCTAAATCATGCCCTGACAATGTCCCTAACTAAGGCCCTGACACTACTCCTATCTCAAGCAATGACACTGTCCTTAACTTAGGCCCTGACTCTACTCCTGACTCAGGCACTGACACTGGCCCTAACTTAGGCCGTGACGCTACTCCTAACTAAGCAACTGACACTGTCCCTAACTAAGGCCCGGACACTACTCCTTACTCAGGCACTGATAATATCACTAACTAAGGCCGTGACACTACTCCCAAAATAGGCATTGAGACTGTCCCTAAATACGCCCTGACAGTACTCCCAACTCAGGCACTGACACTGTCCCTAACTAAGGCCCTGACAGTACTCCCAAACTACGCACTGACATTGTCCCTAACTAAGGTCTTGACATTACTCTCAACTCAGGCACTAACACTGTCCCTAACTAAGGACTTGACACTACTCTTAACTCAGGCCCTGGCACAGTCCCTAACAAAGGCCTGACACTACCCCCAACTCTGGCACTGAGAGTGTCCCTAACTACGGCCATCACACTACTCCTAACTCAGGCACTGACGCTGTCCCTAAGTAAGGCCCTGACACTACTCCCAACGCAGGCACTGACGGTGTCCCTAACTAAGGCTCTGACACTACTCCCAACGCAGGCACTGACGGTGTCCCTTACTAAGTCCCTGAAACTACTCCCAACACAGGCATTGACACTGTCCCTAACTAAGGCTCTCACACTACTACTTACTTAGGCATTGACACGCTACCTAACTAAGGCCCTGAGACTACTTCTACCTCAGACCCTGACACTGTCCCTAACGAAGGGCCTGATACTACTCCCAACGCAGGCACTGACGGTGTCCCTTACTAAGTCTCTGACACTACTCCCAACACAGGCATTGACACTCTCCCTAACTAAGGCCTTTACACTACTTTTAACTCATGCCCTGATGCTGTCCCCAGAAAAGACCCTGAGACTATTCCCAACACAGGCACTGACACTCTCCCTAACTAAGACCCTGACACTACTCCCATTGCAGCCACTGACACTGTCCCTAATGCCCTGACACTACTTCCTACTCAGGCACTGACACTGTCCCTAACTAGGCCCTGACTCTACTTCCAACTCAGGCCCTGACACTGTCCCTAACTAAGGCCCTGACATAACTCCCAACTCTGGCACTGACACTTTCTCTAACTAAGGCCCTGAAACTACTCCCAACTCAGGCACTGACCCTGTCCCTAACTAGGACCTGACACTACTCCCAACTCAGGCACTGACACTGTCCCTAACTAAGGGCCTGACATAACTCCCAACTCCGGCACTGACACTTTCTCTAACTAAGGCCCTGAAACTACTCCCAACTCAGGCACTGACCCTGTCCCTAACTAGGCCCTGACACTACTCCCAACTCAGGCACTGACACTGTCCCTAACTAAGGCCCTGACATAACTGCCAAACCCGGCACTGACACTTTCTCTAACTAAGGCCCTGAAACTACTCACAACTCAGGCCCTGACACTGTTCCTAACTACCGGTCTCAGACTACTCCTAACTTAGGCGCTGACACTATTCCTAACACAGTCACTGACACTGTCCCTAACTAAGGTCCTGAGACTATTCTTAACTCAGTCCCTGACACTGTCCATAACTTAAGCCACGTCACTACTCCCAACTCAGGCACTGAGGCTGTTCCTAACTAAGGGTCTGACACGACTCCAAACTGAGACACTGACACTCTTCCAAATTAAGGCCTTGACACTACTCTTAACTCAGGCCCTGACACTGTCCATAATAAAGACCCTGACAAAAATCCCAACTTAGGCACTGACAATGTCCGTAACTAAGGCCCTGACACTATTCCCATCTCAGCCACTGACACTGTCCCTAACTATGGCCCTGACACTATTCCCAACGCAAGCACTGGTGCTGTCCCTAACTAAGGCACTGGCACTACTCCCAACTCGCCCTGGCGCTGTCCCTAACTAAGGCTCTGACACTACTCCCAATTCAGGCAATGACAGTGTCCCTAACTGAGGCAATGACACTACTCCCAACTCAAGCACTAAGGCTCTGGATCATTGTGATGACAAGCGCCATGGAGCATTGTGATGACAAGGGCCATGGAGAATTGTGATGACGGGTCCTGGAGCATTGTGGCGACAAGGGCCATGGAGCATTTTGATTACAGGGGTCATGGGGCATTGTGATGAAAGTGGTCATGGAGCACTGTGATTAAAGTGGTCATGGAACATTGTGATAAAAGTGGTCATGGAGCATTGTGATGAAAAGTGCTATGGAGCATTGGGATGACAGGGGTCATGGAGCATTGTGATGACAGATGCGTGGAGATTTGTGATGACGAGGACCATGGAGCATTGAGATTATAAGCATCATGCAGCATTGTGATGACAGGGGCCATGGAGCATTTTAATGACAAGAGACATGGAGCATTGTGATGACAGAAGTCATGGAGCATTGTGGTGACCAGCGGCATGGAGCATTGTGAAGAAAGGGGTACTGTAACATTGTGAAGAAAGGGTCAAGGAGCATTTTGATTACAAGGATCATGGAGCATTGTGATGACAAGGGTCATGGAGCATTGTGATGACAAGAGTCATGGAGACTTGTGATGACAGGGGGCATGGAGCTTTGTGATTTCACAGACATGTAGCATTTGAGACAATGGTCATGGAGCATTGTGATGAAAGGGGTCATGGAGCATTGTGATGATAAGGGCATGGAGCATTGTGATGACAATGGCATGTAGCATTGCGATGACAAAAGTCATGGAGCATTGTGATGACAGGGGTTATGGAGCATTGTGATGACAAGGGCGTGGAGCATTGTGATGACAGTGGTCATGGAACATTGTGACGATAAGGGCATCGAGCCGAGTTAGGGACAGTCTAGCGGCCTTGGGACTAAATTCAGTGCCTGAATTAGGCACAGCATAAGGTCTTCAGTTAGCATAAGAGGTAGGACATTAGCTCGGGACAGGTTTAGGGTAAAGGCTTGGAATCGTGTCAGGAAATGACCTAAGGAGAGTGTGAAGACCTTTGTTACTGAGACTCTCAGGGACTTATTCAGAAGCAGCGTTAGGGCTTCAGGTAGGCACAGCATCAGGGCCTGACTTAGGAAGAGCGACAGGGCCTGAGTGAGGCCTGATGTCAGGCCCTTAGCTGGGGACACTGTCAGGGAATGACTTAGGAGCAGCATCAGTGCCTCTGTTGGATCAGCTTTAGGCTCTTAGTTAAAGACATGACCGGAGCCCAAGTTAGTCACAGCGTCAAGGCCTCAGTTAGGGAAAGCTTCAGGGTCTGAGTTACAGACAGCCTCAGGTCTTCACTTAAAGACAGCGACAGGGCTTTCTTAGGGACAGTGTCAGGACCTTGGTTGGAAATGAGTCAGGATATTAGCTCAGGAGAGTGTCAGGATTTTAGTTATTGCTGGCAGCAGGGCCTATATTAAGGACAGATTCCGGGCCTTTGTTAGATTCAGTGTCATGGCCTTAGTTAGGAGTAGTCAGGGCCTTAGTTAGGGAGAGCATTAGGGTTTCAGTTAGCAGAAGATGCAGGAGATTATCTCGGGACAGAGTCAGGTCCCAGGCCAGAGATAGTGCAAGGAGATGACCAAGGGATAACGAGAAGACCTTAGTTATTGAGAGCATCAGGGCCTTAGTTAGCAGCAGCGTGAGCGCCTTAATCAGGACCAGCGCCAGGGCTGGATGTACGGACAGCGTCAGAGCCTAACTGAGGTACAGCAACAGGGCCTAAGTGAGGCCTATCTTTAGGGCCTGAGTAAGGGACAGTATCAGGGCATGACTTAGGAGCAGCATAAAGGCCTCTGTAGGATCAGCATTAGGGTCTTCGTTAAAGCTATTATCAGGGCCTCCGTTAGGGATAGCCTCAAGGCCTCACTTAGGGGCAGCGTCAGGGCTTACTTTGGGAAAGTTTCAGGACCTTGGTAAGACATGGGTCAGGCTATTAGCTCAGGATAATATCAGGTGTTCAGATATTGACGGCAGCAGGGCCTTAGTTAGAGGCAGTGTCAGGCCCTAAGTTAGGACTAGCATCAGAGCCTTTGTTAGGTACAGTGTCAGTGACTGAGTTAGGTGTAGTGTCAGAGCCTTAGTTGGGGACAGTGTCAGGGCCTGCATTAGGACGAGCCTCCAGGCCTCAGTTAGGGACAGGTTCACGGCCTCGGACCTAAATTCAGGGCCTCATTTAGGGACAGAATCAGGGATTTAGCTAGCATAAGGGGATCTACAGCTGAAAGCAACCTGAACACCACCACAAGCAGATGCAGAAGTGAACCATGCACGCTCCTATGAAGGAATATTCCACAGCAGTTGAGTACATTTTGTTTAAAGTTAGTAACACTACAAAAATTATGTTTTGAAGAAAACTATATTCAGAAGATGAAAGAATCTCGTTCTAAAGAATCTCTTTAGCTAATCTCGACATTAGCTAAAGAGAAGGTTAGGTTAAGGTCTAGGGAGAGTGTCAGGAAATGACCTAGGGATAGTGTCAAGACCTTAGTTACTTAGCACATCAGGACCTAATTTAGGAGCAGTGAGTGTCAGGGCTTCGGGTAGGAACAGCGTCAGAGCCTGACTTAGGGAGTGGGACAGGGCCTGAGTGAGGCCTAGCGTCAGGGCCTTAGCTAGAGACAGTGTCAGGGCATGACTTAGGAGCAGCATAAGAGCCCCGGTAGGATCAGCCTCAGGGGCTATGTGAAAGATATTATCAGGGCCTCTGTTAGGGACAGCCTCAAGGCCTCACTTGGAGACAGCATCAGGGCTTCCTTAGGGACAGTTTCAGGACCTTGGTAAGAGATGGGTCAAGAAATTAGCTCAGGATAGTGTCAGGACTTTAGATATTGACGGCAGCAGGGCCTTAGTTAGGGACAGTGTCAGGCCCTGAATTAGGACGAACATCGAGGCCTTAGGTACGGACAGGGTCACAGCCTCGAGAGTAATTTTAGGCCCTTAGTTAAGGACAGCAGCAGGGCTGTAGTTAGCATAAGAGGCACGACATTTGCTAGGGACAGGGTCAGGTTATGGTCTAGGGATAGTGTCAGGAAAGGACCTAAGCATAGTGTCAAAACTTTAGTTACTGAGAGTATCAGATCCTTATTTAGAACCAGTGTCAGGGCTTCAGGTAGGGACAGCATCAGAGCCTGACTTAGGGAGAGCGACAGGGCCTGAGTGAGGCCTAGCGTCAGGCCCTTAGCTGAGGACACTGTCAGGGCATGACTTAGGAACAGAATCAGCGCCTCTGTTGGATCAGCCTTAGCGTCTTTGTTACAGATATGATCAGGGCCTGACTTAGTCACAGCTTCTAGGCCTCAGTTAGGGAAAGCTTCAGGGCCTGAGTTAGGGACAGCCTCAGTTCTTAACACAGGGACAGTGACAGGGCTTTCTTAGGGACAGTGTCAGGACCTTGGTTAGAAATATGTCAGGATATTAACTCAGGCTAGTGTCCAGTTTTTAGTTATTGCTGACAGCAGGGCCTATATTAGGGGCAAATTCTGAGCCTTACTTAGAGACAGTGTCAGGACCTGAGTTAGGACTAGCATCAGAGCCCTTGTAAAGTACAGTGTCAGGGACTGAGTTAGGTGTAGTGTCAGGGCTTTAGTTAGGGACAGTGTCAGCGCCTCAGTTAGGATGAGCCTCCAACCTCAGTTAGGGACAGGTTGACGGCCTCGGGACTAATTTCAGGCTCTTAGTTAGAGACAGCATCAGGGATTTAGTTAGCATAAGAGGCTCGACAATAGCTAAAGACAAGTTTAGGTTAAGATCTAGGGATAGTGTCAGGAAATGACCTAGGGATAGTGTCAAGACCATAGCTAATTAGAGCATCAGTGCCTAATTTAGGCCCAGTGTCAGGGCTTCAGGTAGGGACAGAGTCTTAGCCTGACGTAGGGAGAGCGACAGGGCCTGAGTGATGCCTAGAGTCAGGGCCTTAGCTACGGACAGTGTCAGGGCATGACATAGGATCAACATAAGGGTCTCTGTAAGATCAGCATTAGAGTTTAGTTAAAGACATTATCAGGACCTCTGTGAGGGACAGCCTCAGGGCCTCACTTAGGGACAGTGTCAGGGTCTGATTTAGGTGTACTGTCTGAGACCTAGTTAGGGACAGTGCTAGGGCCTGAGTTAGGATTAGTGTCAAGGCCTTATTTAGGACCAATTTCACGGCCTTAGTTTGGACTAGCATCAGAGCCATTGTTAGGAATCGTATGAGGGCCTGAGTTAGGCATACTATCAGGGCCTTAGTTAGGGACAGTTTTAGGGCCTGAGTTAGGATTAGTGTCAAGGCCTTATTTAGGACCAATTTTAGGGCTTTAGTTTGGACTAGCAACAAAGCCTTTGTTAGGTATCATGTCGGGGCCTCAGTTAGGTGTAGTGTCAGGGCCATTGATAGGGACAGTATCAGGGCCTGACTTAGGAGAAGTTCAGGGCCTTAGCCAAGGAAAGTGTCAGGGCCTTAGTTAGGGACAATATCAGGGCCTGAATTAGCAGTAGTGTCCAAAGTCCTTAGTGAGGAGAGTAAGGAGTAAGTCAGGACTCAGGCCCTGACACTGTTCTTAAATAAGGCCCTGACATTACCTGGAACACAGGTCCTGATCAGATTCCTATCATAGGCGCTGATGTTGGACTTAACTAAGGCCCTGACACTGGTCCTAACTAAAGCTGTGACACTACTCTTAACTCAGGCCCTGACACTGTCCCTAACAAAGCCTCTGACACTACTCCTAAATCAGGCACTGACACTGTCCCTAACTAAGGCCCTGACATACACCTAACTCAGGCCCTGACACTGTCTCTAACTAAGGCCCTGATACTACTCCAAACTCAGCACTGACACTGTCCCTAACTAGGCCCTGACACTACTCCCAACTCACGCACTTACACTGTCCCTAACTAAGGCCCTGACATAACTCCCAACCCCGGCACTGACACTTTCTCTAACTAAGGACCTGAAACTACTCACAACTCAGGCCCTGACACTGTTCCTACATACCGGTCTCAGACTACTCCTAACTTAGGCCCTGACACTATTCCTAACACAGTCACTGACACTGTCCCTAACTAAGGTCCTGAGACTATTCCTAACTCAGTCCCTGACACTGTCCATAACTTAAGCCATGTCACTACTCCCAACTCAGGCACTGACGCTGTTCCTAACTAAGGGTCTGACACGACTCCAAACTGAGACACTGACACTCTTTCAAATTAAGGCCTTGACACTAGTCTTATCTCAGGCCCTGACACTGTCCATGATAAAGACCCTGACAAAAATCCCAACTTAGGCATTGACAATGTCCGTAACTAAGGCCCTGACATTATTCCCATCTCTGCCACTAACACTGTCCCTAACTATGGCCCTGACACTACTCCCAACGCAAGCACTGGTGCTGTCCCTAACTAAGGCACTGGCACTACTCCCAACTCGCCCTGGCGCTGTCCCTAACTAAGGCTCTGACACTACTCCCAATTCAGGCAATGACAGTGTCCCTAACTGAGGCAATGACACTACTCCCAACTCAAGCACTAAGGCTCTGGATCATTGTGATGACAAGCGCCATGGAGCATTGTGATGACAAGGGCCATGGAGAATTGTGATGACGGGTCCTGGAGCATTGTGGCGACAAGGGCCATGGAGCATTTTGATTACAGGGGTCATGGGGCATTGTGATGAAAGTGGTCATGGAGCACTGTGATTAAAGTGGTCATGGAACATTGTGATAAAAGTGGTCATGGAGCATTGTGATGAAAAGTGCTATGGAGCATTGGGATGACAGGGGTCATGGAGCATTGTGATGACAAATGCGTGGAGATTTGTGATGACGAGGACCATGGAGCATTGAGATTATAAGCATCATGCAGCATTGTGATGACAGGGGCCATGGAGCATTTTAATGACAAGAGACATGGAGCATTGTGATGACAGAAGTCATGGAGCATTGTGGTGACCAGCGGCATGGAGCATTGTGAAGAAAGGGGTACTGTAACATTGTGAAGAAAGGGTCAAGGAGCATTTTGATTACAAGGATCATGGAGCATTGTGATGACAAGGGCCATGGAGCATTGTGATGACAAGAGTCATGGAGACATGTGATGACAGGGGGCATGGAGCTTTGTGATTTCACAGGCATGTAGCATTTTAGACAAGCGTCACGGAGCATTGTGATGAAAGGGGTCATGGAGCATTGTGATGATAAGGGCATGGAGCATTGTGATGACAAGAGTCATGGAGACATGTGATGACAGGGGGCATGGAGCTTTGTGATTTCACAGGCATGTAGCATTTTAGACAAGCGTCACGGAGCATTGTGATGAAAGGGGTCATGGAGCATTGTGATGATAAGGGCATGGAGCATTGTGATGACAATGGCATGTAGCATTGCGATGACAAAGGTCATGGAGCTTTGTGATGACAGTGGTTATGGAGCATTGTGATGACAAGGGCGTGGAGCATTGTGATGACAGTGGTCATGGAACATTGTGACGATAAGGGCATCGAGCCGAGTTAGGGACAGTCTAGCGGCCTTGGGACTAAATTCAGTGCCTGAATTAGCATAAGGTCTTCAGTTAGCATAAGAGGTAGGACATTAGCTCGGGACAGGTTTAGGGTAAAGGCTTGGAATCGTGTCAGGAAATGACCTAAGGAGAGTGTGAAGACCTTTGTTACTGAGACCCTCAGGGACTTATTCAGAAGCAGCGTTAGGGCTTCAGGTAGGGACAGCATCAGGGCCTGACTTAGGGAGAGTGACAGGGCCTGAGTGAGGCCTAATGTCAGGCCTTTAGCTGGGGACACTGTCAGGGAATGACTTAGGAGCAGCATCAGTGCCTTTGTTGGATCAGCTTTAGGCTCTTAGTTAAAGACATGACCGGAGCCCAAGTTAGTCACAGCGTCAAGGCCTCAGTTAGGGTAAGCTTCAGGGTCTGAGTTACAGACAGCCTCAGGTCTTCACTTAAAGACAGCGACAGGGCTTTCTTAGGGACAGTGTCAGGACCTTGGTTAGAAATGAGTCAGGATATTAGCTCAGGAGAGTGTCAGGATTTTAGTTATTGCTGGCAGCAGGGCCTATATTAAGGACAGATTCCGGGCCTTTGTTAGATTCAGTGTCATGGCCTTAGTTAGGGGTAGTCAGGGCCTTAGTTAGGGAGAGCATTAGGGTTTCAGTTAGCAGAAGATGCAGGAGATTATCTCGGGACAGAGTCAGGTCCCAGGCCAGAGATAGTGAAAGGAAATGACCAAGGGCTAACGAGAAGACCTTAGTTATTGAGAGCATCAGGGCCTTAGTTAGCAGCAGCGTGAGCGCCTTAATCAGGACCAGCGCCAGGGCTTGATGTACGGACAGCATCAGAGCGTAACTAAGGTACAGCAGCAGGGCCTAAGTGGGGCCTATCTTTAGGGCCTGAGTAAGGGACAGTATCAGGGCATGACTTAGGAGCAGCATAAAGGCCTCTGTAGGATCAGCATTAGGGTCATCGTTAAAGCTATTATCAGGGCCTCCGTTAGGGATAGCCTCAAGGCCTCACTTAGGGACAGCATCAGGGCTTACTTTGGGAAAGCTTCAGGACCTTGGTAAGACATGGGTCAGGATATTAGCTCAGGATAATGTCAGGACTTTAGATATTGAAGGTAGCAGCGCCTACGTTAGGGAAAGTTTCAAGGCGTTAGTTAGGAGTAGAGGGCCTCTGATAGGTCCAGTGTCAGATCCTCAGTTAGCAATAGTGTTAGGGCCTTAGTTAGGGACAGTGTCAGGGCCGGATGTAGGGCGAGCATCTAGGCCTTAGTTCGGGACAGTTTCATGGTCTTGGGACTAAATTCAGTGCCTGAGGTAGGCACAGCCTAAAGGCTTCAGTTAGCATAAGAGGCAGGACATTAGCTAGTGGCCGTGTCAGTTTAACATCTAGGGATAGTGTCAGGAAATGACCTAAGGATAGTGTGAAGACCTTTGTTACGGAGAGTCTCAGGGCCTTATTCAGAACCAGTGTTAGGGTTTCAGGTAGGGACAGCATCAGAGCCTGACTTAGGGAGAGCGTTAGGGTCTGAGTGAGGCCTAGCATCAGACACTTAGTGGGGGACACTATCGGGGCATGACTTAGGAGCAGCATCAGGGCCTCTGTTGGATCAGCCTTAGGGTCTTAGTTAAAGACATGATCAGGGTCTGAGTTAGTCACAGCATCAAGGCCTGAGTTAGGTAGGGAAAGCTTCAGGGCCTCACTTAGGGACAGCGTCAGGGCTTACTTTGGGACAGTTTCAGGACCTTGATAAGACATGGGTCAGGTTATTAGCTCCAGATAATGTCAGGACTTTAGATGTTGATGGCAGCAGCTCTTAGTTAGAGACAGTGTCAGGCCCTGAGTTACGACTAGCATCAGAGCCTTTGTTAGATACAATGTTCGGGACTGAATTAGGAGTAGAGTCAGGGCCTTAGTGACAGTGTCAGGGCCTGACTTAGGGAGAGCGACAGGGCCTGAGTGAGGCTTAGCATCAGGCCCTTAGCTGGGCACACTGTCAGGGCATGACTTTGGAGCAGCATCAGCGTCTTTGCTGGATCAGCATTAAGGTCTTCGTTAGGTACATGATCAGGGCCTGAATTAGTCACAGCTTCAAGGCTTCAGTTCAGGAAAGCTTCAGGGCCTGAGTTAGGGACAGCCTCAGGTCTTCACTTAGGGACAGCATCAGGGCTTACTTTGGGACAGTTTCAGGACCTTGGAAAGACATAGGTCAGGATATTAGCTCAGGATAATGTCAGGACTTTTGATAGTGATGGCAGCAGGGCCTTAGTTACAGACGGTTTCAGGGCCTGAGTTAGGCCTAGCATCAGAGACTTTGTTAGGTAAAGTGTAAGGGACTGAGTTAGGAGTAGTGTCAGGGCCTTGCTTAGGGACAGTGTCAGGGTCTGATTTAGGTGTACTGTCTGAGACCTAGTTAGGGACAGTGCTAGGGCCTGAGTTAGGATTAGTGTCAAGGCCTTATTTAGGACCAATTTTAGGGCTTTAGTTTGGACTAGCAACAAAGCCTTTGTTAGGTATCATGTCGGGGCCTCAGTTAGGTGTAGTGTCAGGGCCATTGTTAGGGACAGTATCAGGGCCTGACTTAGGAGAAGTTCAGGGCCTTAGCCAAGGAAAGTGTCAGGGCCTTAGTTAGGGACAATATCAGGGCCTGAATTAGCAGTAGTGTCCAAAGTCCTTAGTGAGGAGAGTAAGGAGTAAGTCAGGACTCAGGCCCTGACACTGTTCTTAAATAAGGCCCTGACATTACCTGGAACACAGGTCCTGATCTGATTCCTATCATAGGCGCTGATGTTGGACTTAACTAAGGCCCTGACACTGGTCCTAACTAAAGCTGTGACACTACTCTTAACTCAGGCCCTGACACTGTCCCTAACAAAGCCTCTGACACTACTCCTAAATCAGGCACTGACACTGTCCCTAACTAAGGCCCTGACATACACCTAACTCAGGCCCTGACACTGTCTCTAACTAAGGCCCTGATACTACTCCAAACTCAGCACTGACACTGTCCCTAACTAGGCCCTGACACTACTCCCAACTCACGCACTTACACTGTCCCTAACTAAGGCCCTGACATAACTCCCAACCCCGGCACTGACACTTTCTCTAACTAAGGACCTGAAACTACTCACAACTCAGGCCCTGACACTGTTCCTACATACCGGTCTCAGACTACTCCTAACTTAGGCCCTGACACTATTCCTAACACAGTCACTGACACTGTCCCTAACTAAGGTCCTGAGACTATTCCTAACTCAGTCCCTGACACTGTCCATAACTTAAGCCATGTCACTACTCCCAACTCAGGCACTGACGCTGTTCCTAACTAAGGGTCTGACACGACTCCAAACTGAGACACTGACACTCTTCCAAATTAAGGCCTTGACACTAGTCTTATCTCAGGCCCTGACACTGTCCATGATAAAGACCCTGACAAAAATCCCAACTTAGGCATTGACAATGTCCGTAACTAAGGCCCTGACATTATTCCCATCTCTGCCACTAACACTGTCCCTAACTATGGCCCTGACACTACTCCCAACGCAAGCACTGGTGCTGTCCCTAACTAAGGCACTGGCACTACTCCCAGCTTGCCCTGGCGCTGTCCCTAACTAAGGCTCTGACACTACTCCCAATTCAGGCAATGACAGTGTCCCTAACTGAGGCAATGACACTACTCCCAACTCAAGCACTAAGGCTCTGGATCATTGTGATGACAAGCGCCATGGAGCATTGTGATGACAAGGGCCATGGAGAATTGTGATGACGGGTCCTGGAGCATTGTGGCGACAAGGGCCATGGAGCATTTTGATTACAGGGGTCATGGGGCATTGTGATGAAAGTGGTCATGGAGCACTGTGATTAAAGTGGTCATGGAACATTGTGATAAAAGTGGTCATGGAGCATTGTGATGAAAAGTGCTATGGAGCATTGGGATGACAGGGGTTATGGAGCATTGTGATGACAAATGCGTGGAGATTTGTGATGACGAGGACCATGGAGCATTGAGATTATAAGCATCATGCAGCATTGTGATGACAGGGGCCATGGAGCATTTTAATGACAAGAGACATGGAGCATTGTGATGACAGAAGTCATGGAGCATTGTGGTGACCAGCGGCATGGAGCATTGTGAAGAAAGGGGTACTGTAACATTGTGAAGAAAGGGTCAAGGAGCATTTTGATTACAAGGATCATGGAGCATTGTGATGACAAGGGCCATGGAGCATTGTGATGACAAGAGTCATGGAGACATGTGATGACAGGGGGCATGGAGCTTTGTGATTTCACAGGCATGTAGCATTTTAGACAAGCGTCACGGAGCATTGTGATGAAAGGGGTCATGGAGCATTGTGATGATAAGGGCATGGAGCATTGTGATGACAAGAGTCATGGAGACATGTGATGACAGGGGGCATGGAGCTTTGTGATTTCACAGGCATGTAGCATTTTAGACAAGCGTCACGGAGCATTGTGATGAAAGGGGTCATGGAGCATTGTGATGATAAGGGCATGGAGCATTGTGATGACAATGGCATGTAGCATTGCGATGACAAAGGTCATGGAGCTTTGTGATGACAGGGGTTATGGAGCATTGTGATGACAAGGGCGTGGAGCATTGTGATGACAGTGGTCATGGAACATTGTGACGATAAGGGCATCGAGCCGAGTTAGGGACAGTCTAGCGGCCTTGGGACTAAATTCAGTGCCTGAATTAGGCACAGCATAAGGTCTTCAGTTAGCATAAGAGGTAGGACATTAGCTCGGGACAGGTTTAGGGTAAAGGCTTGGAATCGTGTCAGGAAATGACCTAAGGAGAGTGTGAAGACCTTTGTTACTGAGACACTCAGGGACTTATTCAGAAGCAGCGTTAGGGCTTCAGGTAGGGACAGCATCAGGGCCTGACTTAGGGAGAGCGACAGGGCCTGAGTGAGGCCTAATGTCAGGCCCTTAGCTGGGGACACTGTCAGGGAATGACTTAGGAGCAGCATCAGTGCCTTTGTTGGATCAGCTTTAGGCTCTTAGTTAAAGACATGACCGGAGCCCAAGTTAGTCACAGCGTCAAGGCCTCAGTTAGGGTAAGCTTCAGGGACTGAGTTACAGACAGCCTCAGGTCTTCACTTAAAGACAGCGACAGGGCTTTCTTAGGGACAGTGTCAGGACCTTGGTTAGAAATGAGTCAGGATATTAGCTCAGGAGAGTGTCAGGATTTTAGTTATTGCTGGCAGCAGGGCCTATATTAAGGACAGATTCCGGGCCTTTGTTAGATTCAGTGTCATGGCCTTAGTTAGGGGTAGTCAGGGCCTTAGTTAGGGAGAGCATTAGGGTTTCAGTTAGCAGAAGATGCAGGAGATTATCTCGGGACAGAGTCAGGTCCCAGGCCAGAGATAGTGAAAGGAAATGACCAAGGGCTAACGAGAAGACCTTAGTTATTGAGAGCATCAGGGCCTTAGTTAGCAGCAGCGTGAGCGCCTTAATCAGGACCAGCGCCAGGGCTTGATGTACAGACAGCATCAGAGCGTAACTAAGGTACAGCAGCAGGGCCTAAGTGGGGCCTATCTTTAGGGCCTGAGTAAGGGACAGTATCAGGGCATGACTTAGGAGCAGCATAAAGGCCTCTGTAGGATCAGCATTAGGGTCATCGTTAAAGCTATTATCAGGGCCTCCGTTAGGGATAGCCTCAAGGCCTCACTTAGGGACAGCATCAGGGCTTACTTTGGGAAAGCTTCAGGACCTTGGTAAGACATGGGTCAGGATATTAGCTCAGGATAATGTCAGGACTTTAGATATTGAAGGTAGCAGCGCCTACGTTAGGGAAAGTTTCAAGGCGTTAGTTAGGAGTAGAGGGCCTCTGATAGGTCCAGTGTCAGATCCTCAGTTAGCAATAGTGTTAGGGCCTTAGTTAGGGACAGTGTCAGGGCCGGATGTAGGGCGAGCATCTAGGCCTTAGTTCGGGACAGTTTCATGGTCTTGGGACTAAATTCAGTGCCTGAGGTAGGCACAGCCTAAAGGCTTCAGTTAGCATAAGAGGCAGGACATTAGCTAGTGGCCGTGTCAGTTTAACATCTAGGGATAGTGTCAGGAAATGACCTAAGGATAGTGTGAAGACCTTTGTTACGGAGACTCTCAGGGCCTTATTCAGAACCAGTGTTAGGGCTTCAGGTAGGGACAGCATCAGAGCCTGACTTAGGGAGAGCGTTAGGGTCTGAGTGAGGCCTAGCATCAGACACTTAGTGGGGGACACTATCGGGGCATGACTTAGGAGCAGCATCAGGGCCTCTGTTGGATCAGCCTTAGGGTCTTAGTTAAAGACATGATCAGGGTCTGAGTTAGTCACAGCATCAAGGCCTGAGTTAGGTAGGGAAAGCTTCAGGGCCTCACTTAGGGACAGCGTCAGGGCTTACTTTAGGACAGTTTCAGGACCTTGATAAGACATGGGTCAGGTTATTAGCTCCAGATAATGTCAGGACTTTAGATGTTGATGGCAGCAGCTCTTAGTTAGAGACAGTGTCAGGCCCTGAGTTACGACTAGCATCAGAGCTTTGTTAGATACAATGTTCGGGACTGAATTAGGAGTAGAGTCAGGGCCTTAGTTAGTGACAGTGTCAGGGCCTGACTTAGGGAGAGCGACAGGGCCTGAGTGAGGCGTAGCGTCAGGCCCTTAGCTGGGCACACTGTCAGGGCATGACTTTGGAGCAGCATCAGCGTCTTTGCTGGATCAGCATTAAGGTCTTCGTTAGGTACATGATCAGGGCCTGAATTAGTCACAGCTTCAAGGCTTCAGTTCAGGAAAGCTTCAGGGCCTGAGTTAGGGACAGCCTCAGGTCTTCACTTAGGGACAGCGTCAGGGCTTACTTTGGGACAGTTTCAGGACCTTGGAAAGACATAGGTCAGGATATTAGCTCAGGATAATGTCAGGACTTTTGATAGTGATGGCAGCAGGGCCTTAGTTACAGACGGTTTCAGGGCCTGAGTTAGGCCTAGCATCAGAGACTTTGTTAGGTACAGTGTAAGGGACTGAGTTAGGAGTAGTGTCAGGGCCTTGCTTAGGGACAGTGTCAGGGTCTGATTTAGGTGTACTGTCTGAGACCTAGTTAGGGACAGTGCTAGGGCCTGAGTTAGGATTAGTGTCAAGGCCTTATTTAGGACCAATTTCAGGGCCTTAGTTTGGACTAGCATCAGAGCCATTGTTAGGAATCGTATGAGGGCCTGAGTTAGGCATACTATCAGGGCCTTAGTTAGGGACAGTTTTAGGGCCTGAGTTAGGATTAGTGTCAAGGCCTTATTTAGGACCAATTTTAGGGCTTTAGTTTGGACTAGCAACAAAGCCTTTGTTAGGTATCATGTCGGGGCCTCAGTTAGGTGTAGTGTCAGGGCCATTGTTAGGGACAGTATCAGGGCCTGACTTAGGAGAAGTTCAGGGCCTTAGCCAAGGAAAGTGTCAGGGCCTTAGTTAGGGACAATATCAGGGCCTGAATTAGCAGTAGTGTCCAAAGTCCTTAGTGAGGAGAGTAAGGAGTAAGTCAGGACTCAGGCCCTGACACTGTTCTTAAATAAGGCCCTGACATTACCTGGAACACAGGTCCTGATCTGATTCCTATCATAGGCGCTGATGTTGGACTTAACTAAGGCCCTGACACTGGTCCTAACTAAAGCTGTGACACTACTCTTAACTCAGGCCCTGACACGGTCCCTAACAAAGCCTCTGACACTACTCCTAAATCAGGCACTGACACTGTCCCTAACTAAGGCCCTGACGTACACCTAACTCAGGCCCTGACACTGTCTCTAACTAAGGCCCTGATACTACTCCAAACTCAGCACTGACACTGTCCCTAACTAGGCCCTGACACTACTCCCAACTCACGCACTTACACTGTCCCTAACTAAGGCCCTGACATAACTCCCAACCCCGGCACTGACACTTTCTCTAACTAAGGACCTGAAACTACTCACAACTCAGGCCCTGACACTGTTCCTACATACCGGTCTCAGACTACTCCTAACTTAGGCCCTGACACTATTCCTAACACAGTCACTGACACTGTCCCTAACTAAGGTCCTGAGACTATTCCTAACTCAGTCCCTGACACTGTCCATAACTTAAGCCATGTCACTACTCCCAACTCAGGCACTGACGCTGTTCCTAACTAAGGGTCTGACACGACTCCAAACTGAGACACTGACACTCTTCCAAATTAAGGCCTTGACACTAGTCTTATCTCAGGCCCTGACATTGTCCATGATAAAGACCCTGACAAAAATCCCAACTTAGGCATTGACAATGTCCGTAACTAAGGCCCTGACATTATTCCCATCTCTGCCACTAACACTGTCCCTAACTATGGCCCTGACACTACTCCCAACGCAAGCACTGGTGCTGTCCCTAACTAAGGCACTGGCACTACTCCCAGCTTGCCCTGGCGCTGTCCCTAACTAAGGCTCTGACACTACTCCCAATTCAGGCAATGACAGTGTCCCTAACTGAGGCAATGACACTACTCCCAACTCAAGCACTAAGGCTCTGGATCATTGTGATGACAAGCGCCATGGAGCATTGTGATGACAAGGGCCATGGAGAATTGTGATGACGGGTCCTGGAGCATTGTGGCGACAAGGGCCATGGAGCATTTTGATTACAGGGGTCATGGGGCATTGTGATGAAAGTGGTCATGGAGCACTGTGATTAAAGTGGTCATGGAACATTGTGATAAAAGTGGTCATGGAGCATTGTGATGAAAAGTGCTATGGAGCATTGGGATGACAGGGGTTATGGAGCATTGTGATGACAAATGCGTGGAGATTTGTGATGACGAGGACCATGGAGCATTGAGATTATAAGCATCATGCAGCATTGTGATGACAGGGGCCATGGAGCATTTTAATGACAAGAGACATGGAGCATTGTGATGACAGAAGTCATGGAGCATTGTGGTGACCAGCGGCATGGAGCATTGTGAAGAAAGGGGTACTGTAACATTGTGAAGAAAGGGTCAAGGAGCATTTTGATTACAAGGATCATGGAGCATTGTGATGACAAGGGCCATGGAGCATTGTGATGACAAGAGTCATGGAGACATGTGATGACAGGGGGCATGGAGCTTTGTGATTTCACAGGCATGTAGCATTTTAGACAAGCGTCACGGAGCATTGTGATGAAAGGGGTCATGGAGCATTGTGATGATAAGGGCATGGAGCATTGTGATGACAATGGCATGTAGCATTGCGATGACAAAGGTCATGGAGCTTTGTGATGACAGGGGTTATGGAGCATTGTGATGACAAGGGCGTGGAGCATTGTGATGACAGTGGTCATGGAACATTGTGACGATAAGGGCATCGAGCCAAGTTAGGGACAGTCTAGCGGCCTTGGGACTAAATTCAGTGCCTGAATTAGGCACAGCATAAGGTCTTCAGTTAGCATAAGAGGTAGGACATTAGCTCGGGACAGGTTTAGGGTAAAGGCTTGGAATCGTGTCAGGAAATGACCTAAGGAGAGTGTGATGATCTTTGTTACTGAGACCCTCAGGGACTTATTCAGAAGCAGCGTTAGGGCTTCAGGTAGGGACAGCATCAGGGCCTGACTTAGGGAGAGCGACAGGGCCTGAGTGAGGCCTAATGTCAGGCCCTTAGCTGGGGACACTGTCAGGGAATGACTTAGGAGCAGCATCAGTGCCTCTGTTGGATCAGCTTTAGGCTCTTAGTTAAAGACATGACCGGAGCCCAAGTTAGTCACAGCGTCAAGGCCTCAGTTAGGGTAAGCTTCAGGGACTGAGTTACAGACAGCCTCAGGTCTTCACTTAAAGACAGCGACAGGGCTTTCTTAGGGACAGTGTCAGGACCTTGGTTAGAAATGAGTCAGGATATTAGCTCAGGAGAGTGTCAGGATTTTAGTTATTGCTGGCAGCAGGGCCTATATTAAGGACAGATTCCGGGCCTTTGTTAGATTCAGTGTCATGGCCTTAGTTAGGGGTAGTCAGGGCCTTAGTTAGGGAGAGCATTAGGGTTTCAGTTAGCAGAAGATGCAGGAGATTATCTCGGGACAGAGTCAGGTCCCAGGCCAGAGATAGTGAAAGGAAATGACCAAGGGCTAACGAGAAGACCTTAGTTATTGAGAGCATCAGGGCCTTAGTTAGCAGCAGCGTGAGCGCCTTAATCAGGACCAGCGCCAGGGCTTGATGTACAGACAGCATCAGAGCGTAACTAAGGTACAGCAGCAGGGCCTAAGTGGGGCCTATCTTTAGGGCCTGAGTAAGGGACAGTATCAGGGCATGACTTAGGAGCAGCATAAAGGCCTCTGTAGGATCAGCATTAGGGTCATCGTTAAAGCTATTATCAGGGCCTCCGTTAGGGATAGCCTCAAGGCCTCACTTAGGGACAGCATCAGGGCTTACTTTGGGAAAGCTTCAGGACCTTGGTAAGACATGGGTCAGGATATTAGCTCAGGATAATGTCAGGACTTTAGATATTGAAGGTAGCAGCGCCTACGTTAGGGAAAGTTTCAAGGCGTTAGTTAGGAGTAGAGGGCCTCTGATAGGTCCAGTGTCAGATCCTCAGTTAGCAATAGTGTTAGGGCCTTAGTTAGGGACAGTGTCAGGGCCGGATGTAGGGCGAGCATCTAGGCCTTAGTTCGGGACAGTTTCATGGTCTTGGGACTAAATTCAGTGCCTGAGGTAGGCACAGCCTAAAGGCTTCAGTTAGCATAAGAGGCAGGACATTAGCTAGTGGCCGTGTCAGTTTAACATCTAGGGATAGTGTCAGGAAATGACCTAAGGATAGTGTGAAGACCTTTGTTACGGAGACTCTCAGGGCCTTATTCAGAACCAGTGTTAGGGCTTCAGGTAGGGACAGCATCAGAGCCTGACTTAGGGAGAGCGTTAGGGTCTGAGTGAGGCCTAGCATCAGACACTTAGTGGGGGACACTATCGGGGCATGACTTAGGAGCAGCATCAGGGCCTCTGTTGGATCAGCCTTAGGGTCTTAGTTAAAGACATGATCAGGGTCTGAGTTAGTCACAGCATCAAGGCCTGAGTTAGGTAGGGAAAGCTTCAGGGCCTCACTTAGGGACAGCGTCAGGGCTTACTTTAGGACAGTTTCAGGACCTTGATAAGACATGGGTCAGGTTATTAGCTCCAGATAATGTCAGGACTTTAGATGTTGATGGCAGCAGCTCTTAGTTAGAGACAGTGTCAGGCCCTGAGTTACGACTAGCATCAGAGCTTTGTTAGATACAATGTTCGGGACTGAATTAGGAGTAGAGACAGGGCCTTAGTTAGTGACAGTGTCAGGGCCTGACTTAGGGAGAGCGACAGGGCCTGAGTGAGGCTTAGCATCAGGCCCTTAGCTGGGCACACTGTCAAGGCATGACTTTGGAGCAGCATCAGCGTCTTTGCTGGATCAGCATTAAGGTCTTCGTTAGGTACATGATCAGGGCCTGAATTAGTCACAGCTTCAAGGCTTCAGTTCAGGAAAGCTTCAGGGCCTGAGTTAGGGACAGCCTCAGGTCTTCACTTAGGGACAGCGTCAGGGCTTACTTTGGGACAGTTTCAGGACCTTGGAAAGACATAGGTCAGGATATTAGCTCAGGATAATGTCAGGACTTTTGATAGTGATGGCAGCAGGGCCTTAGTTACAGACGGTTTCAGGGCCTGAGTTAGGCCTAGCATCAGAGACTTTGTTAGGTACAGTGTAAGGGACTGAGTTAGGAGTAGTGTCAGGGCCTTGCTTAGGGACAGTGTCAGGGTCTGATTTAGGTGTACTGTCTGAGACCTAGTTAGGGACAGTGCTAGGGCCTGAGTTAGGATTAGTGTCAAGGCCTTATTTAGGACCAATTTCACGGCCTTAGTTTGGACTAGCATCAGAGCCATTGTTAGGAATCGTATGAGGGCCTGAGTTAGGCATACTATCAGGGCCTTAGTTAGGGACAGTTTTAGGGCCTGAGTTAGGATTAGTGTCAAGGCCTTATTTAGGACCAATTTTAGGGCTTTAGTTTGGACTAGCAACAAAGCCTTTGTTAGGTATCATGTCGGGGCCTCAGTTAGGTGTAGTGTCAGGGCCATTGTTAGGGACAGTATGAGGGCCTGACTTAGGAGAAATTCAGGGCCTTAGCCAAGGAAAGTGTCAGGGCCTTAGTTAGGGACAATATCAGGGCCTGAATTAGCAGTAGTGTCCAAAGTCCTTAGTGAGGAGAGTAAGGAGTAAGTCAGGACTCAGGCCCTGACACTGTTCTTAAATAAGGCCCTGACATTACCTGGAACACAGGTCCTGATCTGATTCCTATCATAGGCGCTGATGTTGGACTTAACTAAGGCTCTGATATTGGTCCTAACTAAAGCTGTGACACTACTCTTAACTCAGGCTCTGACACTGTCCCTAACAAAGCCTCTGACACTACTCCTAAATCAGGCACTGACACTGTCCCTAACTAAGGCCCTGACATACACCTAACTCAGGCCCTGACACTGTCTCTAACTAAGGCCCTGATACTACTCCAAACTCAGCACTGACACTGTCACTAACTAAGGCCCTGACACTATTCATAGCTCACCCCCTAACACAACTCCTAAATCATGCCCTGACAATGTCCCTAACTAAGGCCCTGACACTACTCCTATCTCAAGCAATGACACTGTCCTTAACTTAGGCCCTGACTCTACTCCTGACTCAGGCACTGACACTGGCCCTAACTTAGGCCCTGACACTACTCCTAACTAAGCAACTGACACTGTCCCTAACTAAGGCCCGGACACTACTCCTTCCTCAGGCACTGACAATGTCACTAACTACGGCCGTGACACTACTCCCAAAATAGGCACTGAGACTGTCCCGAAATACGCCCTGACAGTACTCCCAACTCAGGCACTGACACTGTCCCTAACTAAGGCCCTGACACTACTCCCAAACTAGGCACTGACATTGTCCCTAACTGAAGCCTTGACATTACTCTCAACTCAGGCACTAACACTGTCCCTAACTAAGGACTTGACACTACTCTTAACTCACGCCCTGGCACAGTCCCTAACAAAGGCCTGCCACTACCCCCAACTCTGGCACTGAGAGTGTCCCTAACTACGGCCATCACCCTACTCCTTACTCAGTCACTGACGCTGTCCCTAAGTAAGGCCTTGACACTAATCCCAACGCAGGCACTGACGCTGTCCCTAACTAAGGCTCTGACACTACTCCCAACTCAGGCACTGACGCTGTCCCTTACTAAGTCTCTGACACTACTCCCAACACAGGCATTGACACTGTCCCTAACTAAGGCCCTCACACTACTACTTACTTAGGCATTGACACGCTACCTAACTAAGGCCCTGAGACTACTTCTACCTCAGACCCTGACACGGTCCCTAACGAAGGGCCTGATACTACTCCCAACACAGGCACTGACACTCTCCCTAACTAAGGCCTTGACACTACTTTTAACTCATGCCCTGATGCTGTCCCAAGAAAAGACCCTGAGACTATTCCCAACTCAGGCACTGACACTCTCCCTAACTAAGACCCTGACACTACTCCCATTGCAGCCACTGACACTGTCCCTAATGCCCTGACACTACTTCCAACTCAGGCACTGACACTGTCCCTAACTAGGCCCTGACACTACTCCCAACTCAGGCCCTGACACTGTCCCTAACTAAGGCCCTGACAGTACTCCCAAACTACGCACTGACATTGTCCCTAACTAAGGTCTTGACATTACTCTCAAATCAGGCACTAACACTGTCCCTAACTAAGGACTTGACACTACTCTTAACTCACGCCCTGGCACAGTCCCTAACAAAGGCCTGCCACTACCCCCAACTCTGGCACTGAGAGTGTCCCTAACTACGGCCATCACACTACTCCTAACTCAGGCACTGACGCTGTCCCTAAGTAAGGCCCTGACACTACTCCCAACGCAGGCACTGACGGTGTCCCTAACTAAGGCTCTGACACTACTCCCAACGCAGGCACTGACGGTGTCCCTTACTAAGTCTCTGACACTACTCCCAACACAGGCATTGACACTGTCCCTAACTAACGCCCTCACACTACTACTTACTTAGGCATTGACATGCTACCTAACTAAGGCCCTGAGACTACTTCTACCTCAGACCCTGACACTGTCCCTAAAGAAGGGCCTGATACTACTCCCAATGCAGGCCCTCACGGTGTCCCTAACTAAG